>NC_053028.1:713430280-713649808 GCF_003073215.2 Triticum urartu
GATCAAAAGCACTTTTTTTAGAACACTAGTTACGAGCAGACCTGTCCAAACGGGCATGGCACGACAAGGCATGTCGAGGCCCGTACATAAGCGGGCCGGCACCCGTGCTTTGCCTCGCGCCCTCGGCACGACATATGAGCTAAACGGGCCGGTTCGTGTGCTTTTCCGCCTTTTGGGCTGTTTGGGCCATCCAGGGCTCAAATTCTAAAAAAAAAGAGATGGACCTTAGATTCTGTAAAGAAAAATGGACCGTGCCGGGACGGCACGCCGGCGTCGCCCTAGCAAGGCCATATGCATGCCACGGGCCAGGCATGGCCAATTTTGCAGTGTGCCAGGCCAGCACCAATACAGGCCGAGCTGCTGTGCTGGCTCGCGAAGAACAGGCCCGTTCGCCTGCTATATGATGGTTACACTGTCTCCTTTACTTCCTTCTTCTGTCCCTCTTATCGCTCTTACACAATCCGAAGCAATGACCGTTGGGCCTCGCTGGATATCTTGTAACAAACACAAGCCCTCTCGACACGCAACGGCCTCAAACACAGGACGGATCCAGCACTCCGTCGATGACCAGAACTGACGCATCAAGAAACTTTCTTTCATCATCGCAGAGTATAGTTGCTGCTGCGCTCTTAGTTTCATCACTAGATATAGCACCGTCTATTGCGAAAGTGTGGCTCTCATCCCGAGCTCATGTGAGCTTGCTTCAACAGTAAAAAAAAAAAGAAAAATCTAAACATTTGTCAATGTTCGACAAAGAATTCGGATCTTTTTTAATTTCTTCTATTGTTTTGATTTTACTGCTCACATATGCTCAGGATCAGAACAGCCTTTTTTTTTGAGTAAAAGATCAGAACAGCCGCGTCCCGTCTGTTGGTCTTTTTTTACTTCTTTTTTTGTTTTTGTTTTTTTTTGAGAAAACGACTCAATCAAGTTTCCCTCTGAACACAATCCAAACTGGCCTTTGGGTCTCTCCTAACCGGCGAACCCTATTTGACGCTCGCGTGCGTCCATCTGCTCCGCTTCCGCTGAAGCGCACGAGCAAGCAGTGCAAACGGGCCGGCCCATTTCGTGCATTGAAGCAGGGCCAGGCAAACGGTTTTGGGAATCTTCTAGAGGGTTCCCTGGACCGTTTTTTTCATGTTTTTTCTTTTACTGGTTTTCTGTTTTTCTTGTTTTCTTCTATTTCTGTTTTCTATTTATTTTATTTTTTCTTTCCTTTTCTTTTATGTTTTTTCGTTTTTATTTTCATTCTATGTTTTAAGAAATGTTCGAAATTCCAATTTTTGTTCATCATTTCAAAACTTGTCCACAATAGTAAAAAAAGGTTTTTATAAAAAAATCACAATTGTTCAGCGTATATTACAAAAATGTACAATGTATATATAAAAATTGTTCAACATATATCACAAAAATGTTCAATTTCTATTTCAATATTGTTCAGCTTATATCACAAAAGTGTTCAATGTGTAGTTAAAAAAATTTCAGTGTATATTTACAAAAATATTTTATGTATATTTAACAAAATATTCAGCGTATATCACAAAAATATTCAATGTGTATTTCAAAATTGTTCAGCATGTATCCAAAAATGTTCTTTGTCTATTTAAAAATTGAACGTTGTATATTTACAAAAATGTTCAATGGTTGATTTTTTTTTAATTTTTTCTGGATCTGTCACGGCATTGAGTTTAAATAAAATTGCGCGATCAACTAACTAGAAATGCTTAGTAGCTCAACTGGTGAAGAACGGTTACTCGTGGTTGCCAGGTTTCCAGTTTGATTCCTCGGTATGGCATTTTTTGTTCTTTTATATTTAAGTAGCCTCTCGCTACAACGCATCGAATGGGCCGGCCCATTCAGTTCGCGCCTGCGCGAAAGCTCGTCCTTTTGACGCTAACGAGCGTCAGCTAGGGACTCCCCTCCTAACCACGAGAGCTCCTATGTGACGCTCTCTGCGTCAAGCAGTCGAGCGATCGCATAGGGGCTCGAGAGACTGGGCCGGCCCATCTCTCTCGCGAACAGTAGCTCACGCTGGAATTAAAAAAAGCTGCGTTGCCAGGAATCAAACACAAGACCTACTGCTTACGAGCAACGATTCGAACCAGTTCGGATACCTAGCTTTCTTGGTCACAGAACATTGCAAAACCTTAAGAAAACTCATGTCTCTCGCGAACAGTAGCTCACGCTGGAATAAAAAAAGATGCGTTGCCATGAATCGAACACTAGACCTGCTGCTTCATTCGAACCAGTTGAGCTAGCTAACGCCGATCCGAACATTTTTCAAAAATTCAAACACAAAACATTTTTTTTCAAAAACAAAACGTGAATGTTTTATCAAACGTGAACATTATTTTTTTCATAAATTTTGAGAAAACTCAAACATTTTTTGACATACAAACAAATTTTGGAGACGTGAACATATTTTTTAGAATGGAAACATTTTTTAAAGTAGCCAAAAAACTGAACATGAACAATTTTTCAAATTTCAAAACAAAATTTGGAAACACAAACAACTTTTGCAGGCGAACATTTTCTGAAATTCCAGATTTTTTTTGAAGAAACGGACATTTTTAAAATTTTGCAAACAATTTTCGAAACTCCGAACAAAACTTGTAAATAAGAAAAAAAAAGTGGAACTTGCGAAAAAATTTTGTAACAGGAACATTTTTCAAACTCCCAAACAAATTTATGGAATCTACGAACATTTTTCAATCTGTGAACAAAAATTTGAAAACATGAACATTTTATAAATTTGGGAACAAATTTGGAAAGCTGGAACACCTTTTGAAATTCCTATACATTTTTTGAATGCAATTTTTTTTTAAAACATGGATAATTTTGAGAAATAGGAATATTTATTGAAACTCACGAACAAAAAATGAAATCCGAATATTTTTCTTAGGTTTGCTAACATATTTTGCAAAGTTGTGAAATTTTGAAAAAAAATAGAAAGAAAAGAAACAGAAAATAAAAAACAATAGAAAGCCGAAAAGAACCAGAAAAAACGATACAAAAAAACCCGGTTCAGGGAACCTTCTAGAAGGTTCCCAAAACCGGTTGGACGCACTATGTATAAGTGGGCCGGCCCATGTCGGTCGCTCGCGGCACTCCTCTGTGCGATCCCTCGACAATTCGCCGCAGAGAGCGGCGAATAGGAGTTTCCCCTAACCACTGTAACCTGGCGTCTCCATGGGCTTCGTAGTCTCGTGACCGACTCAATCAAGTTGGGCCTGTTAGCCCACCAAAGCCCACGAACACCCAAGCAATTCTTGCTCCATATCGTCTCCTTCCCCTCTTCCTCCCCCTCATGGCGCCTCCCGCCGCCGGCGACACCCCACCTCCTCCTCCTCTGGCCGCAGAGAGCAGCGCCAGCACCGAGGAGGAGTCGCAGTGGCTGGCGGCCCTCTCCGAGCCCGAGCTCGTCAGTGACGCCGCCCTTCTCGTCGCTCTTAATCTCTCGCCCTTAGTACGACAGGTTTTAATGGTGCCGTGGTGGTGGTGGTGCAGGATTTGCTCATCAGCCTCAAGCTGCTGGCCGTGAAGCGGGCCGAGACGGCCGGCCGCCCCCACCTCGCCGACGCGTTCGATCTGCGCACCCTGCGGGCCCTCGGTACTGCCTGCTTCTATCGCCCCGCCGCACCTCCCTCTCCTCCCCTCCCCGCAACAGCAACAAAAATCAGAGAAAAAATTGTGCTGATTGTGTGCTGGTAGAAGGCGCAATTTTTGTTGGCTGGTTGCCATGTCGTCATAGGGCATTCAGCCGTTTCTGTTATTCACAATACTCTGAATTTTGTGTGCCAAAGAGACAGATGTTGAGCACAACTATGAATTCAGTGCATACGACATCTTTTTTCCTGATTCAGAGTTGCAGTATATAATGCTCTTCACACAATGCAGCTTAATCAAATGTTTGTGCAATCAATCTCTTTGCTGAGCAACAACATGCTCATGCTTGTGCTCTGCTTTCCCAGGTGTTGTTTTGCTGGAAGATTTCAAGCACCGGCTAAGAGAAGAAACCTCCCTTGATGCAACCGTTCTTGATAGACTTGCGCTATCAAGGGATCCTGTTACGGATGTTGGTGTCGGTTGTAGCAGCAGTGATTCCGAGGTGTTCAGGCGGCGCAGCAAAGATCAGCCAATAAAGCCAAGCGGTGTCAAGAGGAAACGAAAGCAGACGCATGATGGGTAAGTAATTTGAGTATCTGATCAGTTTGGCTGAAGAAGTTTGGTTAAATTTAGCTCATACATATTGATTATACCCAGTTACATCTTGTGCTGAAACTTGCTCTATGTTTTTCGAAATTTGCTTCTCTCTTCGAAGCTCCTTACGATGCAGTTATGGTGTGTTTGTGTATGATGCAGGCGTCATGGAGAGGCTGTCAAAAAGAACAAGAAAAGAAGAAAAACGAGCAGGAGGAGATAGCGGCGATCATAAATCGACTGCGACGATTTTCCTAGAGTTAGCGATGTAGTGCAAGCACCACCGGATGTCGTTGAGCAAGATGATCAGAGGCTTGGTGCTGCTGCTCTTGTAATTTTGCTCTACCTGTTGTAGTCTACCTTTCCATCTTTTCTTCGTCTGGAGCAACAAGAGGCGAAGAACTCGACTGGCAGATATATAGACGCCCCTTATGTTGGCCAAAGTTTAATTTTTGATGAATGGATGTAACCAAGCTCACTAATGAAAGGAGTTATAATTGTCATCCTGCATCATGTGCAAGCCTCCTTATTTGCACCAAGTACACCTTAATTTTTGGCTGTTCTGGGTGTCAGTTGCTCACTTTGATTTTTGGGATAATTCCTGGGAGCTCATAGATGAGCTGATGATTTGTCCAAAGTATAACAGTTTTGGCTGACAATTCTATACTTGTAAAGGTACTGGCCTTTATACAACCAAGCTCTCTAGTGAAAGAAATCACTATTGTTAACCTGCATCATGTGCAATCCGTCTTCTTTGCACCAAATTCATTGCTCATCTAATTTTCAGGCATTCATTCCTGGAACTCATAGCTAGCAACATGTTGTTGTTTGATATGGATGTCCCAAGTTCCCAACGCACAACAGTTGTGGCTGACAATGTGTATGTACAGTTACCAAGTGCAGTTTACTGAATAGTATGAAGTTAATTGTTGTGCCTTCAGTTCGAGACTGCAACTCATGGCATGATGAATTTTCTACTATCAGGTAGGGCAAATCAAGCCCATCAATTAGGCAGAAAGAGAGTTTAAATAAAAGGCAATTAATGAATCACCTACGTGGATTAACTGCTGAGTTAATGAATCATGAGTTCGATTGCCCATCATCAAACCAAACCATGATAGCAAAACAAGGATTGCACTTCCTATTTTGTTCTTGTGCTTCAGCGCACGTCTAAGGAACAAGTTAAAAAGAGATTGCACTTTCTTATCATCAGACCAAACCACGATACCGAAACAAAGGATTGCTCATCCTACGCTTGCCAAATAACAGTGTCACAGATTCAGTTGCTAGTCCATTGCCTCACAGGCCACAACTAATTCAAATGGCTTTCTTTCTAACCCTCCTTTTTGGGCAAGAAGTGTCTATAAAATTAATCCATGCAGTTACTGACGGCGTTGATGAATATGTGTGCACGTCACAGCGAAGAAGCCGTTGTTGGGGGAGTCATGCCCAGCGCCTTGAGGATGAATGCGTAGGTGAAGGCGTCTTCTCGCAACTTCTCAAACCTGCAAGTTAAAGCAACAACAGTTAGGCTGGAAATTTGTTCCTTTCTGGCACTAACTGCATGGCACGTCAAAAAAAGAAGAAATCAAGCGCAAAGAAGTAACGTCTCCTTTGCTATTTATTTACCTCCCCGACTTGGAGAAGTGCCCGGCGCCGAGCTCGCACTTGAGCAGCAGGAGGTTGTCGTCTGTCTTTGAGCTCCCTCAGCTTCGCCACAAATTTAGCAGGCTCCGAGTACATCATGCGAGGATCTGTTTGTCATGGAGTAGTTAGCTGTGAGTATAATCTGGTGTTAACAGCTAACGGTAGCCAACAGAAACTCAGTGTTGAGTATATATGATCTATGTATACTATGCATTGGGCCTGTCTCCTAGTCCCTGTATAGTTGACGTCCGTAGCCCACCTTTGTATTCATATATACGTGCCTATGCACGAAAAACAATACGCCGTGCAATTCACATATTCTACATGGTATCAGTTTCTGTATTCTAACCTTAGCTTTCCGCCGCCGCCGCCGCCGCGCGTCTCCTCCGCCCCGCCGCTGCCGCCATCCAGCCGCCGCCGTCTGCGCGCCTCCCGCGCCGGCCGCCGCCTTCCGCCGCCGCCGCCGCCGCTGCTGCCACCCAGCCGTCGCCGCCGCTCGCGCGCCCTCTGCGCCGGCCGCCGGCTAGCCCTGCCCGATCCCTACCTGCCTGCGCTCTCGCCCACCAGCTGTTGCTCCCGCTCGAGCGCACGCACGCCGGATCGCCATCACACGCGCCCGCTCGATTACGTGTTGGAGTTCCGCCGAGTTGTGTGACGATCGACGACTAGCTAGTACATGGTACGTGCATGTACTAGTATTCTACGTGCCTGAAGAATCGATCCAGGAGCATAGCTAGCTAGCTTGCTTCACGTCAAAAGATAAATCCATCCAGCTTCATGTCCGCGAGCGCCTCGCCAGCCGCCGTTGCACCCGAAGCCGCTGCTGCCAACGGGGCCATGTCGTCTGTCACGTCTTTCGCGTCCGGCCGTTAGCCGTCGCCTCTGCCACCATGTTGTCCTCTGACGCGGCTCTACCACTCGCGTCCTACGGCGCGGCCCCGCCGCCGCCAGCGGGCCAGTCCCGCTACAGGCCCTTTGGCGTAGCTCCGCCGCCTGCGTCCTACAGCGCGGCCCCGCCACCGCTGGCGCTTTCCGGCCAGTCCGTTGTCGCTCCGTCGCCGGCGCCATCTCACCACGTTCCCACGTACCGGTATCCTACGTACGGGACATACGGGGCTCCGCCCGTGTACGAGTCTATCGGGTACTGGTGGGGGTCGTCAGCGGGTCAGCACTCGCCCGTTGGGCAGCAGCCATGGACTGGTGTTGTTTCTGCACTGACGCTTCCTGTGCCGTGCCCGCCCGCGCATCATGCGTACTTTGCGGCTCCGCAGCTGTATAGAGAGTACCCACTGCCGCATCTGAGCGGCGGCTACGGTTTCCCCGTGGCATCTCCGTCCTCCTTGCCGGCCCTGTCGCCGGTGCCCTGGGACACCGCGCTACATGCCGCTCCTACGCCGAACAACTACACTGGCGATGCTGCTTGGTATATGGACACCGATGCTACGGCTCACATGTTTGCTTATTCTAGTAACCTTGCCGCTTTCACTCCTGTCTCCACCGACCGTCGCATCATTGTCGGCGATGGTTCCACACTTCCTATCACATATGTTGGGCACATTTTTTTTCCTTCTACTTCCACACCTTTATCCTTGTCTAACATACTTGTGTCTTCTGATCTTATTAAGAACCTTGTTTCTGTTAAATGTTTCACTCGTGAAAATCCTATTACTGTTGAATTTGATGGCATTGGTTTTTGTGTCAAGGACGCTCGAACCAGGATGGTACTCCACCGTTGTGATAGCCCCGACGAGATTTATCCGGTGCATCCGTCTTCTTCCACCACCGCCGCACCGGTGGCTCTCTCCGTTGGCATCGATCTCTGGCACGCTCGCTTGGGTCATCCCAACCCCGTCACTCTTCGTCATATTCTTAAGAGTTTCAGTTTCAGTTCCACTAAGATTGAGGATCACACTTGTCATGCCTGTCGAGTCGGCAAACATGTTCGTCTGCCGTTTAATAATTCCACCACCATTGCTTCTTTTCCTTTTCAATTGATTCATAGCGATGTGTGGACCTCTGCCGTTCCTAGTAATTCGGGCTATTATATTATCTGGTCATTCTTGATGATTATTCTCATTACGTGTGGACTTTTCCTTTGCGCAGAAAATCAGATGCACTCTCCACCTTGACGGCTTTTTACTCCTATGCCCGCACACAGTTTGGGCGTCCCATCCTTGCGTTTCAGACGGACAAATGGAAAAGAGTTCGACAACCTCGCCTTCCGCACCTTTTGTCGCATCATGGCACAGCTTTCCGCCTCACACGCCTGTACACTTCCCAGCAGAACGGTCGAGCCGAACGTGTCCTTCGCACTCTGAACGACTGCGTTCGCACGCTCCTGTTTCATGCTAACGTGTCGCCTCGCTTCTGGCTGGACGTGCTTGCTACTGCATCCCTTCTCCTTAACATTCGACCCTGCCGACCACGGTGGAATTTTGCACCTCATCACCTCCTGTTCGGTACGCCACCCTCTTATGATGGTTTGCGTATATTCGGGTGCCTTTGCTATCCTAGCATTGCCGACTTCGCTCCTCACAAGCTCGCACCTTGTTCTGTCGCTTGCATCTTCATCGGCTACCCCTCTACCTCCAAGGGATATCGGTGCTACGATCCCGTCTCCCACCGTGTGTTCACTTCCCGACACGTTTACTTTGATGAGCATGTGTTTCCGTTTCACCAGGTACCCCCGGCTGTTCCTCCCGCCACCGGTGACGCGGGCTCCTCGACGCCTCCCACAGGGCGCTCGCGCGCCTCTCTTGGCCCACCCCCAGGGTTTGAGGCGCGCCCCCCGGCGATGGCGCCCGCGGCCCCTACGGCCCCCTCGGCACCCGCGGCGTCCCCGGCGCCCCCGGTGCACGCGGCCCCCTCGGCGCCTGTGGCCGGTCCGGTCACCCGTGCCCGTACGGGCGTTTTTCGCCCAAGCTCGCGCTACGCCTCGGATGACTACGTCCATGCGGCCTCCACCTCTGAGCCGTCGCCTTTGCCGTCCTCCGTTCGAGCCGCTCTTCATGACCCGCTCTGGATGGCTGCGATGCAAGAGGAGTTTGACGCCCTACTGCGCAACCGGACGTGGCAGCTTGTTCCCCGTCCCCGGCACGCCAATGTGATTACCGGGAAGTGGGTCTTTAAACACAAGCTCCGTCCTGATGGTACCCTTGATCGCTATAAAGCGCGATGGGTCGTTCGTGGCTTCCGACAGCGTGTTGGCATCGACTTCACCGACACCTTCGCTCCGATCGTCAAGCCCGGTACGATACGCACGGTTCTCCACCTTGCGGTCTCCCGTGCTTGGCCGGTGCACCAGATGGACGTCTCCAACGCCTTCCTCTATGGTCACCTCGAGGAGCAGGTCTTCTGCCAGCAGCCCACCGGGTTTGTTGACCCGGCACTTCCCGACCACGTGTGTCTGCTTTCGCGGTCCTTGTACGGACTCAAGCAGGCTCCGCGCGCTTGGTACCAGCGCATCGCGACGTTTCTTCACCAGCTTGGGTTCCGCTCTACCCGCTCGGACGCCTCGCTCTTCGTCTATCATCAGGGCTCTGACACGGCCTACTTGCTGCTCTATGTCGACGACATCATCCTGACGGCATGTACGGCTGGTCTCCTCAGTCAGCTCACGGCTCGTCTTCGCGCTGAGTTCGCCATCAAGGACTTGGGTCCTTTGCACTACTTCCTCGGTGTCGAGGTGGTGCGCCGTCCGGATGGCTTCTTCCTTCATCAGCGGAAGTACGCTCACGAGCTCCTGGAGCGAGCCGGCATGCTTAACTGCAAGCCCGCCGCTACGCCTGTTGATACGAAGGCCAAACTTTCTGGCACGGATGGTTCTCCTGCTACGGATGCTGCTTTCTATCGTTCTATTGTTGGTGCTCTCCAGTACCTCACTCTGACTCGACCAGAGATCCGGTATGCCGTGCAGCAGGTGTGTCTTCATATGCATGCTCCTCGAGACGTTCACTGGGCTGCCGTCAAGCGGGTTCTCTGCTATATCTGTGGCACTGTTCAAGATATCTTCCGATATGCCGATAAATCGGTCGATTTATCGCTTACCACTGTCAGACCGATAAGATAAATCGGCCGATAAATCGCCCGATATGGCGATAAATCGGCCGATATGCCGATAAACTGGCCGATTTACCCCTTATCATGGGTCGACCGATAAGTTCCCGATAAGCGATACCCCCAACATTGATCTGTGGCACTATGGACCTTGGCGTCACGGTTCACGCCTCCGCCGACACCGCCCTCACCGCCTACTCCGATGCAGACTGGGCGGGCTGCCCTGACACTCGTCGCTCCACTTCGGGGTATTGTGTCTACCTTGGACCCTCACTTATCTCGTGGTCGTCCAAGCGGCAGCCTACGGTCTCTCGTTCCAGTGTTGAGGCTGAGTATCGTGCGGTGGCCAACGCCGTCACCGAGTGTTCGTGGCTTCGCCAGCTGCTTCAGGAGATCTCTTGCCCTGTTGACCGTGCCACGGTGGTCTACTGCGACAACGTTTCGGCGGTCTACCTCTCCGCTAACCCGGTGCATCATCGACGGACCAAGCATATTGAGTTGGATATTCATTTTGTTCGGGAACAGGTGGCCCTTGGCCATATTCGTGTTTTACACGTCCCTACTTCCCAACAACTTGCCGATATCATGACCAAGGGCCTGCCTACGGCGTGATTTGAGGAGTTTCGGTCCAGTCTTTGCGTCAGCCGCGGTGCCGCTTCGACTGCGGGGGGGGGGGGGGTGTTGAGTATATATGATCTGTGTATACTGTGTATTGGGCCCACCTCCTAGTCCCTGTATAGTTGAGGTCCGTGGCCCACCTTTGTACTCATATATACGTGCCTATGCACGAAGAGCAATACATCGTGCAATTCACATATTCTACACTCAGAATCCAAGGGCCATACCATTTAAGCCAACAGTGACAAGAATGTGGGGATAGTCTTGTGCTTTTACCTGCAGCAGATGGACAGACATCTCAGGTAAATACATTTCTGCAGCCAGCCTCGATAGCATGCAGGGCGAGAAAACACATACGTATATCACAAATAAAGATCAGCACTTACGTTATCAAACAGGAGAATAAGATTTCATGTAATAGTACTCCCTTCGTCCGAAAAAACATGTGGCAACGCCGTTTTTACAATTTACCCCTTGTTGTTTTCCCGACCAAACCCGCGGTCCTCTGTCTCCTTCCTCACTCTTCTCCAACGCCGGCCGATTTGGTTGCGCCCGCCCCCCCCCCCCGCCCCCCCCCCCCCCCCCCCCCCCCCCCCCCCCCCCCCCCCCGCCCCACGCCGCTCCCCCCCTCCTCGACACCCCATGCCTCCGCCTCGTTTCCCTTCCCTCCGCCCGCCACATCGTTCCCCTCTGCTACCACCCTTCAAGTTTCAATTTTTGGAGACCACTGTCCGCATCTGTCCATCGTCGACCACGAAGTTCGCCCCCTCCATGGACGACATCAACCCGAGCACTAGAAAGCACGGGTTCCCCTTCTCCACTCCACGAACGGCTACGCGCTCAAGGTGGAGGAGCTCACCGTGTTCAAAAGGTGGAGGAGCTCACCGTCAAACTCGCCGGAGTGGTGCTCGCCGTCGGCCCCGCGCATCTAGGCCCGGCGCCGCCGCCGCCAAAGACCACCTCTTCAAGGTATCAGACGCGCCCACCATTCTTGCCATTTCAATTTCAGAGAGACCATATGCAGGGCATCAGATGCATATCTAATTTCGAATTTCTGCTCTGTTTGTCAAACCACTTTCAGCTGTGTTTACTTTCAGCTCTGTTTGTCTCTCGCAGGGGTCGCAGGACCACCCTGGCCTGGTCACCATCGCCATGGAGGATATCCTGCAGTTCGCGGCGTCCATCAGTGGTGCAGGACACCCACGTCTTCGATTTGCTGGAGCCCAAGGAGCTGGAGGTCCTGGTGCTGGAGGATGCACATGGCAAGACCAATCTCAAGGGCCTCTCCAAGGTTTACTCTGCTCTAACAAATCAGCCTCTTTTCAAATTACACAGAGGATTGCAGAAAAGTTATGTTTGTTGTGTGTATCACAAATTCAGTTTTAGTTCCAGTGAAGTTTCTTGTCCTTTATGTTTATTCTTATCAAAAACAAATTCAACTAACCAGATTGCAAGTAACCAGCCTCTAGAGCATGTAGTTTCCCAATAATCTTATTTGGCACTTCTGTGGATCTGTTAATAAGCAGACACCGCAATTTTGTAAGCTTAACAATACTGGATGGTACTGTGACTGGTGCCTAGAACCAGATACCTCTAGAGCATGTACTCCTATTTATTCTAATAGGCATTTTGTACTCCAAAGGTGAGGCCATGATCTGTGGTGTCTACTGAAGGCGTTTCAGTCAAAAACTTGCTTAAGCAAGAGGAGATTTAGGAGCAAAAAACTCACTCCATATGTCTACTGTCTAGCACTTTGTGCATGAAATCTGCAACTTATTTATTCTCATGAACTTACTAAAATGGTTTTCCCAACAAATTTGCTGTAAAAGCCTTGGTGAGTAGTGGATCCTGCCAAATCAGAAGGATTTACCAACAAATTTTAGTACCATCACCAATCCATGATGAAATTGTAGTTTCACTTCACCGTACATAACCTTTATGCATTTTAGAAATACTCCATGGCAGTATCTAGTAACACTGTCAGTTACTGAATCTATATCTATAGTACTCCATGGCGAAGATTAGTGCATTTCTAAAATGGCAAAGATTATGGCACAAATATTAGTTACATCACATCAAAATCTCAAATCTAAATTTGATGGAGTATTCGACAGCAGTCTCTGATTGCTGAAAGCATCTGTTGCAGATATTGTTTGGCTGGTGATATTGCTCACTGTAGCTAGAGTAGAAGAAGGAATAGGAGTAGCTGTAAATCAAAAAAAATGTGTGTCCATATTTAGGAGCAGTAACTTTGTTAGGAAGAAAGCTAGCTCTAAACAGAGTTACTCCATTTGATATGTGATATTTTTATCCTAGAGTAGATTGTTAGGAGATGTTGTTTTTATCTCTAAACTTGTATGATATGTGAACCCCAAAAAATGCATCATCAGACAGGTGCAGGTCGATGCCCCTCCATTTGTCACATCACATACTAGACTAGGTGATCATTTTCTTTTTAAATGCTAGGAAAAGGGGAGGTGTTCACCATATTATAGAGAGCAGAAAGATTGATGGCTAGGGAAACCCAAGAATTAAAAGGAACAGCACTGAAAGCAAATAAACCATGCAAATAACCAAAATTAATTCTAATTAATTCAAATAAATCCAAATAACACAAATTAATTCAAATAATCCAAATTAATTCAAATAAATCCAAATAATTCAATTAATCCAAATAACCCAAATTAATTCAAATAATTAAGCCAAATAACCCAAATTCCAATAAATTCCAACAAAGAGTTGATATACAAGGATTAGACAAGGCATACACAAGGGCATGACATAAGGGCCTCTTTGTCCCCTCTTGACACAAGATTACACAAGACATACACAAGGAGCACCTGACTACATGACATAAGGGCCTCTTTTCCCCCTCTTGACTACATTCTTTTCCTTTCTCTGGCCACTTCTTCCCTTCCCTTCCCTTTACTTTTTTTTCTTTTCCCTTCTCTAGCTAATTCTTTCCTTTCATTTTCTTTTCCTATTGCAATTTCCATTTCTTCTATAGTGGCCCTAGTATCAACAACTACCCGACTGTCGCAATATACAGTGGTTATTTCCAGTCCAGCATTTTGAAAGCGATCCTTGTGCAAGTGGGGCAACTTCTATTGGTTTCCTCCTTTGTCTTTCATAACTTCAAACATAACTGCTTCTAATGTGATAAAGCTTCTGTGCAACTTGTCGGGATCGTAGTTCTCGAATTCCCCTTCCACACCCTGTACCAGTTCTTGGATGTTTGTAGGTGACCTGTAGTCGGTTAGAGACTGGAGAGAGTTATGGAAGCAGAGGTCCAAACAATTTAACTCAGGGCTATTTGGGGGCTGTTGTAGCAATCGGATGTCAAGATCAGTTTGTTCCACAGCTTCTCGAAAAGCTACATCATTAGGAAGGACATGAGGCTTTGCGTTATCCTGTTGGATGAATATTGTTGCTCCCTCATCATCGTCAGGCCACTTATCCTGAATTGCTGGGATAACCTTATTGATCAGATAATCTCTGCACACAGGCCTGGTTACTTTCACTGAAGTCAACACTTCTGTTCCCTTTGTTCTGTTCTGACTTGTCCGCTTCGCCTCACTCTCTTCGACGAATGCCCAAATGCCGATCTTCCCATCGAATGTTAGCTCCCCCTCATTGTTATATTGAGGCCTGGCAACAGCTGTTAGAAACATTACCTTCCCAATGCTGTGAGTGTTTGACACGGTGCGCTTCGGTTCAGGCTCTCCTGGAAGTACATAGTAACTATTCTTCACTCTCGTCATGTCAAACCACTTCTCATCGATGTGAACCATATTCGTCATTGGTTTGAACATAGCCCGAGAAGTTGAAATCGAATTGTCATCGACCATGGACATACAAAATTTCAATCTCGCGAGCTTGTTCTCTAGCTTGAGATGAGGCTTCACGGTGCTTGTGATGCGGTTGAGCTCATTCAACTGGAACCTCTTATGTAGGGTCGATTGGGCCACACCTAGAGACCGTACCAGAGATCGAATTGTTCTTCTTTTATTCAGTGGGATTGTTGAGGTCCTCTCTAGATCTAGCTCCTTTCTCTTTCGGCCAGATCTTCCCGGCTTCTTGCTTGAGACATCTACTTCTTTGCCATCGGCAATTTGCTTTTTGGCGTCTTCCCAGATTCTTTCAACAGATCGTACACTTATGTCCAACAGGTTTGAGACTAGCAGCTTGTCGTCTGGTTTAACAGACCCATCTCTGAGCTCGATTACTAGCAAGGCGAAGTAAACACCATGCCTCTCCTTATCTGACAATTCTCTTCTCTTCTCTTGAAGTATCCAATTCATAACTTCATCCTCTTCCTCTTGAGCTTCATCCTCTTTCCCTTCATCTTCTTGAGGCATCCAATTCATATGTTCATCGTCTTCCTCTTGAGGCATCAAGTTCAAATCCATAGCTACATTCTCTGCCACTCGAGGTTCCTCCTCTTGAGGCATCAAATTCAAATTAATATCTTCATCGTCTTCCTCCTGAGGCATCAAGTTCAAATCCATAGCTACATTCTCTGCCACTTGAGGTTCCTCCTCTTGAGGCATCAAATTCAAATTAATACCTTCATCGTCTTCCTCTTGAGGTATCATGTTCAAATCCATACTCCTGCTATCAATGACAAAAGATGAGTACATCATGGTACCATAACAAGGATATACACACAAAAAATGAGTAGAATGACAGGAGCCTTGCAAGCATTACAAAAATGTGAACTACTGATTAAGAAATGTTATGACTAAGAAATGAAGCTGCTCCTTTGTAACACCATTTCATTTCTTATGAAACTTCCAACTCCTGTCATTTCAGGAAGAATTCCAATCCATCATGACCAATTTTGAAGTTTATGTCATTAGTTTATCAATTTCATTTTTATGACTAATTTTGCTTAACTTTATGTAATGTTGTTAAGTGATCTGCTGCTGTTTGTGGTACAATTCCTGTTAATTTCAGAACATTGTGACCTTACTGCCATTGTGAACAGGGCAAGACCCATCTCAAGGGCCTCTCCAAGGTACACTAGTGTCAATAATAGGCTTACTCTGCTCTAACAAATGAGCCTCTTTTCAAATTACACAGAGGATTGCAGAAAAGTTATACTCCTCTAACAATGCAGTTTTAGTTAAAGTGAAGTTCCTTGTTCTTTAGGTTTATTCTTATCAGAAAAAAATTCAACTAACCAAATTAGTGGGTTTCTATCATTTTGGTATTGCCTAGGTGACTGGGTATATATAGTGGAAATAAACTGAAAAAGAAGAAAAAAATGCATTCTTCTTATAAATGAGTGTAGCTGCTAATGTTAGACATACTCCGCCAAGTACAGTAGTGTGCATATCTTGGAGACATCACTAAGCCAAGTTTACTTAGACATTCTTCTTACTGAATTTTACTGTTGATGCTGATCTTCAGCTTTTGCACCAATTAAAGAATTCAACAAGAAGATTAATGGAGAAGTTAGCAAGAAGATTTCAGGTTCTTGAAACTGACACTGAGCAAAAAAACAGGGCAGTACACTGTACACACAAGTGGCGCGGATTGCACCTGCAAACCCACAATAAAAATGATGTCTAGCGGCTGATCTACACAAGCATAATTCAGTAGCGCCCACATGGACTTCTAACCTGAAATCCTCAAGCTACTTTCATTTTGTTCTTTGTTCTTCAGTTAACATTGGAGAGTACAATATTCAGTTAACATTGTTCTTTGTGACAAACAGGAACGGAGGAGCACAAGGAGCAGAGGAGCAACTCCTTATAGTACCTTCTTCTTGCTGATGAACAGGAGCTCTGGCGGCAGCACAGGCCGTTAAGCAGCAACACGGGCAGACGAGCAGCAGCAGTATGGGTAGAGGAGCTCCACCGGCGGGCGCGCGGGCAGGGGAGAAGGAGCAGCACGGGCTCGCGCGGGAGATTGAGGAGGACACGCTGGAGATCGAGGAGGAAGCGCGCAAACTCCTGGTCCACCGGATCGTGGAGGCAGTTTCCGGCGACGCCGGTAGGGGATCGCGGCGGCGCACGTGTGGGAGCTCTAGCAGGATGCATGGGAGCACGATGGAGGACGCACGCGAGCTTGAGGAGGATGCGCGGGGGTTCCAGGAGGTACGCGCGCGACAGGAGATTCCGGCGAAGCCCACAGGCAGTGGGAGGGGACCGCGGCGGCGCAGGTCTGGGCTGCGGCGGCGGAGGAGGTAATTGGCGACGACGGCGAGAGCAGGTACTTGGCGAAGGTGAGAGCAGTTACTTGGCTACGGCGGAGGAGCTCAGCTGGGCTCACCGGCCCCTGGCGAATCACGCAGCTGGGCGGCGCCGGCCCCTGGCGACGCGCAGGCGACGGGCGGAGGAAGAAGACGGGGCAGATGGACTTGTTTGAAACGCTTTTAAAACCACGAGGTTTTTTTTGCAAAATTACCAGTCAACTACGCCCGCGACATGTTTTTCGGAACGAAGGGAGTAGTATTCTTCTTTCCTTGGATCACCCCACTCCTGAACCAAGGACAAAAAGGATGTGTTGGTGAGAGCACAAACAATACTGCAGGTGTGCAATGCGATGAAAGTTGATTCAAATCCTGGTGCTCGCATTATTCCTGGATTTATTTTAGAATTTCCGGCGATACGCTTTCAGTGGGAGGAGACGTTCCCGTCAACGATGAGGCGCCTACGGTGACTTCGTAAATCTCAAGATGTTATGCCGGCTCAGTCTCTCGGAGGTGCTCATAGGGGTAGGGTGTGCGTGTGTGCGTTCATAGGGGTGAGTGTATGCGCGTGTATATGAGCGCTTGTGTCTGTACTCTGTACTGATGCTCAAAAAAAAGACTAAAGCACGTGCATGGCCAATGGGCATGCACATATTACATACAGGGCAGATTATTCGCTTCCTATTTATTTTATTTTACACTCAAATCTATTATATATAAAAAGAGATTGACAGACTAACCACAAAAAAGATAAAAAAAAACGTCCTCCCTGTCAAAAAAACAAAACAAAAACTGCTGGACCTCCTCACGCATCCATACAGGAAACAAAACCCTTACGTATCCATCTAGGAAAGAAAGTCCTAACGCATCCATACAGAAAATAAAACCCACCCCTTACGTATCCATCTAGGGAAGAAAAAAACAAGGCCACCCCCCTTACGCAGGTACATATATATATATACCTACCCCTTAGGTCTACTAGGAAGTATGCAAGTGCAAACGCACGTATCGTCAAGGAGTCAAGGTTCGCTCTCTCCTAACCTCTCCTGCTAAGAGGATAAGGGTGGCGACAATTGGCATTCCTGATTTCGTGTATACATCATCAATCTGCATTACGTGTACATGCAGAATCAGTTTTTTACAATTGTCAGGAGGTTGAGTTTATGCATCCCTTTCCCCTGTCATATTGCTGGACCTTCCAAAATGAAAATGAAAATTAGATGATTCGACTCCATCAGAACGTAAATACCAGTCCATCCCAGTATGGTTGATCAATTGCCTTGGAACTTATCTGTAATGGATGGTCAAAGTGATGGTCCTGAGGGCATGTTGAGACCATCTTGGCGTATATGTTAAAGAAGAAACAATAACAAAGTTCATACGAAGTGTGCTAATAACCTTAAGATAAATATGAATTACCTTTTACGAATAACTTTGAAGCCTCAGTTCTCTGATTAGAAACCATGTTCTCCCACACTTGCAGTCTTCTCGAGCATTTCAATGATACTTCATGGCAAGCGAAACATCAAAATAGAGCTTAAAAAAGCAAGATAGCTAAGAAACAGAAAATGAGTTAATCAGTACTCTCATATTACTCTAGAAAGTAGCATTCTTTCAATATCCGAAATTGCAAACCGTCGATAATTGAGTACTATTGACACATGTACCGAGGATGAGACTAATGTGTCATGTACTCTTTCATTTCCCGCAAAATTACTAAATACAAAGAGATTGTTTGCATACGAACACTGAATTTCTACTAAAATATAATGGCTGAAACTTTACTTTGAAACACAATGCTCGAATGTAGCAAAAACTCATTTTCTCAATTTCTGAGAACATGTATGAGAACTGCGTATATGAATGTATTAAGAAAATGGCGCATCAGCCTAATGAAGGCCGATAAGAGCATCGGCGCCACAAAAGTTAAAACGACAATGAAACATGAAGACACGATCTGAAACTAAACATTGTCGCCTCTTTAGCAAAATATTTACATGGACAAATCTAGCTATAACTTATACATTTGTGACATGCCAATATAAGTTTCAGATCATGATTTTCTTCATTTGTAACATGCCAATGAACAATGCATTTTTTTAGAACTCAATTCTTAAACCCGCAATTAACAAGAGCTCCAATTTTACGCATCATCCTAAAATATCAACAAATGCTATAAGAGGGATTGGACACAGAAAAACTAATAGCTCTGTACATAATACAAAGACACCTCAGTGAGAAATGCCTCGGTCATCGCTCATTATAAAAATGATTGACTTAATTATATCTTAGCAACCAATAGCATTGTACGAAAGTATTTTGAGATTGGTGCTTATAACTTCTCAGAATTTACATAAACTAACATCAGTCATAGGCTTGTACTTGACCGATAGGTACACACAAACTTTTTTGGGGTTAGCAAGAATCGAATTGACCATCTGATCTCCACGGCCATATTCATCTGCTCTTATACATGGGACAAATTCTAGAATAACAGCAAGCAAGGGACACAAATTCTAGAAAACCAACGAAAGGTTGTTCATGTGAGATCACATCCTTCAAATGTGTGAACATTGATTCCATTGACATGTAAGAATCAATATTTCCCTGATAAGGGTAGTAGTGGGATTAGTAAATAAACTTTGATTCCACTTACCTTTAATTATAATAAATTTTTCGAGAAGGGGCGCTTTATAATAAATAGCATGTAGATTAATAAAACATGCAATTACTTTAGTTATCTATGTATATGAACTACATAAAGTTAGCTTAGCAGTTGGATTCGTGCAAGCCTAACAGATTTAATAAATAAGGCTTGGCTGCATTCGTACAGAAGGTTACAAAAACCTACAATGAATAATTAGTAAAAGAACCAACTTGGTCGGAGCTAAAACAAACTTTAATCATACAGAACGAGTGTATGCTTTGCTCTACAGCAAAAGGAGCAACATGGAGTTTCTTCGCCGGGTCTAGAAGATGATCGAATGGCAATATTATTTACATACACGACGGAGAGGCAAGATCGTCCGCAACTCCGCCAAGGAGCCGGACAACCCGATCTGAATTATTCCCTGCTCCAATTTCGAAATCTAAAAATCAGAATCCTCAAGAAAAACCTCCAGAATTAGAAATCACAACTCAACTGAATTTTTTTTGTTCATAAACAAACAGTGGAACTACACGATAGATGCCCAAAACCATGATTTCGGATATTCTAATTCAACACCGGTTCTCATTGAGAAAAATAACATACCTGTGAGATCTACAATGGCAGCAATCTATTCTGGGTCTCCGGCGCGATATTTTTTTTGCTGGTCGCTGCGCCAAGAAACGGCGGCAGCGTTGCTTCCGTATTTGATGCGAGCAAACGGCGGAGCAGCGCAAGCTCGCGACGGCAGCTCGCAGTCTACAGCCCGATTTTGAGCATTGTGTAAGGACTAAGGAAGGATCAGGAATAGCCCAAACTTGGGTAAAGCATTGTGTCCCCTGCCTTCTGTTATCATCCACCTTAGACGCATAGTTCGAGACCCCCTACCCGAGATCCGCCGGTTTTGACACCGACATTGGTGTTTTCATTGAGAATTCCTCTGTGTCGTCGCCGTTAGGCTTGATGGCTCCTACTATCATCGATAGCTATGCAGTCCAGGGTGAGACTTTTCTCCCCGGACAGACCTTCGTGTTCGGCGGCTTTGCACTGCGGGCCAATTCACTTGGCCATCTGGAGCAGATTGAAAGTCAGGCCCCTGGCCAGTAGGTCAGGTTTGGAAGCTTAAACTACACGGCCGATATCCATGGAGACTTGATCTTGGACGGATTCGAGCCTCTGCCTTGGGCGTCACGCGGTCACGATGAGTACGATTTAGCTCTACCATCGGACAGTGTTCAGGAGATCGCACAGGCAGCCGCTCCGACCCTCAATTCGGAGCCAGTTGCGCTGTCCGTGGACGGGTGGATGGACCCCGCCACGGAGGCCTTACCCTCAGCGACGATCGAGCCAAACATCGACCTTACCTTGCACAAGAGCCGTGTTGATAAACTGCCGGATCCCTCTCCGGCCAGGGACTCCGAACCGCCCGCGCCCGTTCCTATCGAATCCGATTGGGCGCCGATCATGGAGTTTACCTCCACGGATATTTTTCAGCACTCGCCTTTTGGCGACATACTGGACTCATTAAGGTCCCTCTCCTTGTCAGGAGGATCCTGGCCGAACTATGTCCGACAGGACTGGGATGCGGACGACGAAGAAATTCGCGGCCCACCCACCACCCACTTAGTAGCCACTGTCGATGACTTAACCGACATGCTCGACTTCGACTCCGAAGACATCGACGGTATGGACGACGATGCGCAAGACGAAGAGGAACCACTGCCCACAGGGCACTGGACAGCCACCTCATCATACGATATATACATGGTGGATACACCCAAAGAAGGCAATGGCGACGAGATAGCGGAGGATAACCCCTCCAAGAAGCAACCCAAGCGCCGACGTCAGCGGCGCCGCTCTAAGTCCCGCCAAAGCAAAAGTGGTGATACCGGTACAGGAGACAATAACACTCCGGATAGTGCCGAAGACAACAACAATCCCCTCCAGCAAGATTTAGAGCAGGAGGACGGAGGAGCCAGCCCTCCTAAGAGAGCGACAGATGGAGAGACGGAGGATGATAATTACATGCCCCCCTCCCAAGACGAGGCAAGCCTCGGCGACGACGAATTCACCGTGCCAGAGGATCCCGTCGAACAAGAGCGCTTCAAATGCCGGCTTATAGCCACGACAAATAGCCTTAAGAAAAAGCAGCAACAGCTTCAAGCTGATCAAGATCTGCTAGCTGACAGATGGACTGAAGTCCTCGCGGCCGAGGAATATAAACTCGAGCGCCCCTTCAAGATTTACCCAAAATGTAGGTTGCTACCCCGACTGGAGGAAGAAGCGTATGACGCGGCTGATCGGCCACCTCGTGGCCGCGATAGACAGGCATTCGAGCCGAAAACTCAGCCTGCACCCCGATGCCATTCAAATAAAAAGGCATGGGGAGATACGCCAGACCTGCGAGACATATTGGAGGACAAAGCAAAGTATGCAAGATCGATCTACGGATCATTGGGGTGCGCCACTATGCGAGACGATAAACGTCACACTGGATACAGTAAAAGTAAATCCGGCCGGGCCGAACACAGCGGGCAAGACCCATTCGAGCTGCGTCACGATATAGCCCAATACAGAGGCGCCGCACACCCCTTATGCTTCACAGACGAAGTAATGGATCATCAAATCCCAGAAGGTTTCAAACCTGTAAATATTGAATCATATGACGGCACAACAGATCCCGCGGTATGGATCGAGGATTTCCTCCTCCACATCCACATGGCCTGCGGTGATGACTTACACGCCATCAAATACCTCCCACTAAAGCTCAAGGGACCTGCGCGGCATTGGCTTAACAGCTTGCCAGCAGATTCCATTAGCTGTTGATAAGATCTGGAAGCCGCATTCCTCGACAACTTTCAGGGCACTTATGTGTGGCCACCAGATGCCGAAATCTATGGCAGCCCTCACAACACTCATGACCCGCTTTTGTGCGGGAGAAGACAGCTGGCTGGCTCGCAGTAATAACATATCAAAGAACCATGGTACTTCGGATACCAAGGATGGCAATAGCAGGTCACGTCGCAACAAACATAAGCGCCACATTAACAGCGATAATACCGAGGGTACGACAGTCAATGCCGGATTCAAAGGCTCTAAACCCGGTCAGCGGAAAAAGCCATTCAAACAAAGTACGCCGGGTCCGTCCATCTTGGACCGTATACTCGATCGCTCGTGTCAAATACACGTCACCTCAGAAAAGCCAGCCAATCACACCAACATGGATTGTTGGGTGTTCAAGCAGGCCAGCAAGTTACTTTCCGAAAACAAGGACAAGGGGCCGCATAGCGATGACGAGGAGGAGCCCCGGCAGCCACTCACCGGAGGACAGAAGAGGTTTCCCCCACAAGTGCGGACGGTGAACATGATATACGCTACCCACATCCCCAAGAGGGAGCGAAAGCGTGCGCTCAAGGACGTATATGCGTTGGAGCCAGTCGCCCCAAAGTTCAACCCATGGTCCTCCTATCCGATCACTTTCGATCGCAGGGACCATCCCACTAGTATCCGTCATGGAGGATTCGCCGCACTGGTTCTAGACCCAATCATTGATGGATTTCACCTCACTCGAGTCCTTATGGATGGCGGCAGCAGCCTGAACCTGCTTTATCAGGACACAGTGTGCAAAATGGGTATAGATCCCTCAAGGATCAAACCCACAAAAACGACCTTTAAAGGCGTCATTCCAGGCGTAGAGGCCCATTGCACAGGCTCAATTACACTGAAAGTGGTCTTCGGGTCTCCGGATAACTTCCGAAGCGAAGAGTTAATCTTCGATATAGTCCCGTTCCGCAGTGGTTATCATGCACTGCTCGGGCGAACCGCATTTGCGAGATTCAATGCAGTACCGCATTATGCATACTTCAAGCTCAAGATGCCAGGACCTCGCGAGGTTATTACAGTCAATGGAAACAAAGAGCGCTCCCTCCGAACGGAGGAGCACACCGCGGCCCTCACAGCAGAAGCGCAAAGCAGCCTCTCAAGGCAATCCACCGGTTTGGCATTTCAAGACCCGGACACTTTCAAGCGCGCTCGGAGCAATCGACAACTAGACCACCTGGCACGATCTGAGCTCGCATAGCAATGCGGCCCCCACCCCAGTCCCAGCCAAACGGCAAAACTCGTGCCACGCGTATATAATTACGCATTAAAAATACCATGGGCACAGGTGGGGAGGGGGGAACAACTGCGGCACGCCCCAAGACGCGGCTTAAACCGCACTAGGGGCTTCCTGTTTTGTTTTTTTTCTTTTTTTTTCAGGACCTTAATCTCTGGAAACCCTGTCCGGCAGCACTATTGCCGAACACATGATGCAGCAACCAAGGAGGCAGAAAGTTACGTCACACCACGGCATTCCCAGGTGGATTACAATAACGAGCGAAATATTTGATTTAATACTATTCCTCAGCTTGCCCTTGGAAGGGAAATAGCCCTACTCTTTGCTTATCACACCATCTGTATCATTCTGCTTTCACGCACCTTTTTGAATAAACAATGCATAACATTACGACTATTATTGCATTCTTGTTATATATGTGTGTTCAATAATGACACCTTGCAACTGTACACTTTGGTATGGCCAATGCACCAGGGGCTTACGTACCCCATAATATGGTGTGAAAAGTCCGAACACTTTCACAAGTGCGGCACCTCGAACTTATAGCATTATATGCATCAGCTCCGAATCATGTCTTTGGTCAAATGTTGGGTTTGCCCGGCTCCTATGTTTTGGTACCTTACATTCCGCTCCATCGGCTAAGGTAGCGCTAGGAGAACTACTGCGATTGTGCCCCGGTTCTGCTGGACTTAGCACCTCAGTAGAGAAAGCTAGAACTGACTGTCATGATAAGGCGAGATACTAGTCGCTGTTCGGCGAGGTTTTCGAGTCCCTAAAGACTTATGCCGCTTAGGGCGAGGGGCCGGCCCTGTCCGGCTTAAAGGCGTGTATCGTGCCCTGAATTCAGCCTTCTAAATACCAGGGGCTTCGGCAAAATTTAAAATTATAGAATTCTATGGCTAAGTGAGAGTGATAAAGCATTATTAGTCCGGTTTCCTTGTTCGTTGCGCTGAGCACCTCCCTCGAAGGACCCAAACATGGGAACAAGAGTGCTCAGGTTTATCCCGAACACCCCAGCACTCGTGGCATGGGGGCAGAAGCCGAGGACTAGCCATCTCTCAGATTGGATAAACAGCCAAACAAAAGGTAATATTTTAAATTCACACAAGCGTTGCATAGCGCATATGAAACAAGTTTTCATCATACAGGATCACACGAGCAAGTTTACTCAAATATTACATCCTTGGAACATTCATCTGCTACAAGACGGGCACCCTTCAGGACACCCTCATAATAAATTTCGGGGGTGCGACACTCCTTGCCCTACGGCGGCCCTTCCTTGATCAGCTTCACGACGTCTAGCTTGGCCCACTGCACCTTCACACGGGCGAATGCCCGGCGTGCACCTTCGATGCAGACGGGCCGCTTGACGACCTCCAGCCGTGGGCAGGCATCCACAAGCCGCCTCACCAGGCCGAAGTAGCTGTTCGGAAGGGCGTCGCCAGGCCACAGCCGGACTATAAAGCCCTTCATGGCCTGTTCGGCCGCCTTGTGCAGCTCGACCAGCTGCTTTAGCTGGTCGCTCAGAGGCATTGGGTGTTTGGTCCCAGTATACTGAGACCAGAACAGGTTCTCCCTTGAGCTTCCCTCCTCGGCCTGGTAAAACTGTGCGGCATCCGACACGCTGTGGGGCAAATCTGCGAATGCTCCTGGAGAGCTCCGAATTCATGTAAGTAATCGGTAATTTACTTTTACATGCTTGCTTTGCATATAGAATGCCTTACCCGCCGCTATTTTCTTCATCACATCAATCTCCTGGAGGGCCTTTTAGGCTTCGGCCTTGGCACTTTTTGCACTCTCGAGGGCCGCGGCAAGCTCAGACTCTCGCGTCTTCGAGTCAAGCTCCAACGCCTCGTGCTTCGTCACGAGAGACTAGAGCTCTTGCTGCACCTCGCCCACACAAGCCTCTTGTTTTTCCCGCTTGGTGCGCTCCTTGGCCGCTTTATCTTCGGCCTTGGTTAGCGCTTGCTTCAGGGTTGCCACCTCGGTCGTGGCCCCTGGCAAATATACGATGATCCTGTCATTTTGCAACCGCGTCTTCTTATATATATACATATCTATATACAGGGTATTACTTACCCTTGTTCTCCTCGAGCTGCCTCTTGGCAAGGCCGAGCTCTTTCTTGGACCCCTCGAGGTCCTGCTTCAGTACGGCGACCTCCGCAGTCAGTGCGGCGGACGCCAGCAGTGAGGCCTGCATACGCATATTGACATACTTATATTAGACTCCTGCGATATTATTTGATCCTCTGTTCGGCTTTTCTTTGTGAACACCGAACAAAGCATCAGGGGCTACTATCTATGCGGTAATATTTTTCCTATATTTTAACACTTACCTCAAAGCCTGTTAGAAGGCTGGCACAGGCTTCAGTCAATCCGCTCTTGGCGGACTGAACCTTCTGGACCACCGCACTCATAATAGTACGGTGCTCCTCATCGATGCAAGCGTTGCGAAGCGCTTCCAGCAGATTGTCCGGCGCCTCTAGATGGACAGAGGTCACCGGCACAGGCATCTTGTCCCTCTTGGAAGGAGGCCGCCTGCCCGAGTCCGGAACCACTGGAGGTTCCGGTGCGGTGTTCGGCTGAGGGCCGAACTCGGGGCCCTCAGGGGCCTCGTCCCCTCAGCTCCCGGAGTCTGGAAGGTCGCCTTGAGGCGCCTCCGAGACTGTCTCCCCTTGACCCGGTGCCTCTTGAGACAGCACCTCGGCGTCGTCAGCAGGATGAGGGGAGGTGGCGGTCGGGACTGGATCGCTATCCATGTCCGACGAGCCCGGGGAGCCATCCGATGATACATCGATACTGGCTCGTGGCGGCCTGCATAATCATGTTCAGCATTAGGGAAAGCCGTGCGAGAAAGGAATGCTATGAGTTACTCTGGTATCCGAATACTTACGATCTCCCCAGGGGCTTGGCCCTGGGCAACCACTCGTCTTCGCCTTCGTCGGCGGCGGTGGAACTGTCCGGAAGGAGAGTCCTTCCCTTCTTGGACCCTTCGCCCCCCCAGTTGGGGCGACCTTCCGTTTCTTATCTCCCCCAACTTGAGGGGGAGCATCTTCTTCTTCCTCCTCGTCTTCGGGGGAGGAGTGCGCCGCAAAGTCATCGGACGGTGAGTCCGACGACGCCTGGCGTCGGGAACTCTTTCGGGTTCCCTTGGCCTTCTTGGTCTTCTCCGGCACCGTATAAGGAGCCGGAGTCAGCATCTTCGCCAGAAGAGCGTCTGCTGGGCCTTCGCGCAAAGGAGCCGGACAGTCGATCTGTCCGGCCGTCTCCTGCCAGTCCTGTCAAAGGTATGGGAGTTTAGATCCCGCATGGAGTCAATCTATAAAATATAAGTATCATGTGAAAGGTAAAGCAGCTTACCGCATTGGCTTGGCGCTTTGCGCTGAATCCGCGAACCTCAGTAATGGGAGGGGGGGCCTCGGCGCTTTTGAACAGCACCCTCCAGGCATCTTCGTGAGTTGTGTCGAAGAGCCTGTTCAGAGTTCGGTGCTGCGCCGGGTCGAACTCCCACAAGTTGAAGTCCCGTTGTTGGCACGGGAGGATTCGGCGGTGGAGCATGACCTGGACTATGTTGACGAGTTTGAGGTTCTTGTTCACCATGTTCTGAATACATGTTTGGAGTCCGGTCAGCTCTCCCGAACTACCCCAGGACAGGCCCTTCTCTTTCCAGGAGGTGAGCCACGTGGGGATGCCAGATCGGAACTCGGGGGCCGCTGCCCATGCAGGGTCACATGGCTCGGTGATGTAGAACCACCCCGATTGCCACCCCTTTATGGTTTCCACAAAGGATCCCTCGAGCCATGTAACGTTGGGCATCTTGCCCACCATGGCGCCTCCACACTCCGCCTGGCGGCTGCCCCAAATCTCCAGCTTGACATTGAAGGTCTTCAGCCATAAGCCGAAGTGGGGCTTGATGCGGAGGAATGCCTCGCACACGACGATAAACGCCGATATGTTGAGGATGAAGTTCGGGGCCAGATCGTGGAAATCCAGGCCGTAGTAGAACATGAGCCCCCGGACGAATGGGTGGAGAGGGAATCCCAGTCCGCGGAGGAAATGTGTGAGGAACACTACCCTCTCATGGGGCCCGGGGGTGGGGATGAGCTGCCCCTCATCTGGGAGCCGGTGCGCGATGTCGTCGGGCACGTATCCGGCTCTCCTCAGCTTCTTGATGTCTCCCTCCGTGGCAGAGGAGACCATCCACCTGCCTCCTGCTCCGGACATGGTTGGAGAAGGTTGAGGTGGGAAGTGCGGACTTGGGTGCTAGAGCTCGAGTGTGCAAAAATGGATGAGCAAAGGAGGAAGAAGGCATGGATGAGAAGGTGAATCCTTATCCCTTTATATGCGCAGACGAATCTAAGCGTCCCCACTAGCCTGGTAATACTCGCTTATCCCCCAAGCGCCGTAATCGATGGTGCGGTTGGGTTACCCACACCCGTATTGATGAGAATCCCGTGATAAGGGGACACGATCTCTGCTTTGACAAGACGTGTTGAAAAACTGCCTCGCGTTATGTGCGGGGCTAGTTAAAGGAAACGGTTCGAATAATCACCGGGCCATGACATAATGTCGTGTTACCAAAACAATTCAGCAAATTGGATTTGTGGAAATATTATTCTCTCTACGGTGGTATGTGGAACTTATTTTGCAGGGTCAGACACTATCCTTGTATTCAAATTCTTCTGTGATGTATTCGGAGGAGGAACCCACCTTGCAATGCCGAAGACAATTCTGTGATGTATTCAATCTACTCTTGTACTACCCATATCATCAATATTAATCAAGCAGGACGTAGGGTTTTACCTCCATCAATTGGGCCCAACCCTGGGTAAAGCATTGTGTCCCCTGCCTCCTGTTACCATCCGCCTTAGACGCACAGTTCGGGACCCCCTATCCGAGATCTGCCGGTTTTGACACCGACACCGACCAATCTTCTTCTTTTCAAAGAGAGGGAACACAAATCAATCTTCAATCAAGGAGAACACTCCGCAAATCAGGGACCCAATCAAAGAATTACAACAACAAAATTATCAGAAAGGAAGTTACTCAGCGGTTCATCGAAGGAAGGAATTGCTTAGGATTGCGTGGCGGTGATGCTACTGCTAGGGGGCACCGCTGGGTGATGCATTCTAGCCTATATCAGCTGGCATGTTCTGTCACCTTGTTATGTACCCTGCTAGCTGGACCCTCTTGAAACTTGTAATAGGGGCAGTTTCAGATCTTTGCTTTTCTCTGTCTGTGGCAGCTACTCTCTGGTTGCCGCCGAGCGCTGTTAACAGTCTTATGTTGGTTGCCGTTTGCCTTGGCTTAATAAAGTTGGGGCGGAGGGAAACCCATTTCTTTTCAAAAAGAAAAAAGTTACTCAGCGGAGAATGAGCGTTGCACCGCCGAGGGTTGGACTTCCTGCCGTAGGCTCCAGAGCCCGGTGGCGAGCGCCCTTGCCGTGGCAGTTCGTGCACCGGGAGGAGGGAGCTGTGGGATGTCTGGCCGGGAGGCGGCAAGTGTGGGGCGATGCAGACGGCGTCCTGTAGATGTAGTTCAGCAAGCAGGACGATCCTTTTATTATCGTGCCTTTTTTTTTCTATCTTGTGCGGATGTGCGGTCGTGGGATGGCAGAGTTTCGTCCGCCTCTTAAAATTGCTAAACGTACTTTGGTGAGGATTAGTTGTTATTTTGATGGTTAGATCTAAAGGAGCAGGCCTAATCGTGAGGCCATAATTACTACGAGTTATTATGTGTACGCAAGATGAGATGCATTTAGAAAAGATAATGTTAGCTTGTTATGTAAAAAGGAATTTGATGACATATACAATATAGACGACAATCATTTCCTAGTCTTAGATATGCCCGCCAAGCAAGGCCAAGCCAACCTATGTCTAACTGAAGTAAGTGTAAAACGTGACCATATGAAAGAGAACCATGAAAACAAAATTAAATAAAATATAGGAGATTAGTACCACCCATTCAGTTGTAGTCAGTGGGATAGTTGGGTCGAGCATAGTTGTGAGAACATCAACAAAAGGCACCCCAGCAACAGCTGCCTTGAATAAGGCCTCATATTTAGGACAGCACCCATCAGTAGTCCACCTGCGCTTCTCCCGTTGATGCAAAGCTTTTCTTTCATACAGTACTTGTTTTCCATCAAGTGCTCACCTCAAGCAATGAAATCAGTCCCTCGCAAAAAAAGCAATGAAATCAGTGAAAGTGTTTTTCTTTTTCAACAGCTTCCCATCTTCATACAACTTGCGGCCCATTTCACCACCTCAGTGGATATGAGCTATCACAAATGTAAAACCCCTGTCAAAGCAAATAAAAGGCACATGATAACACAAGCGAAGATAGCAAACAAGCAAAAATGCAAATGAAAAATATTTTTTTAGTTTTGCAAAAACATTTTAGAAGTAGGGAAGATAAAAACGAGAAGCAAATGGCGAATAATGTAAGTGCAAGAGATGAGAGTTTGTGATAGGTACTTGATAGGCTTGATGTAAAACCTCCCCGGCAACGGCGCCAGAAATTCTTCCTGCTACTTCTTGAGCATGCGTTGGTTTTTCCCTTAAAAAGAAAAGGATGATGCGGCAAAGTAGAGATAAGTATTTCACTCAGTTACGAATCAAGGTATCAATCCAGTAGGAGGAACACCCAAGTTGCACCTACACAAACAAACAAATACTTGCGCCAAACGCGAAAAGGGTTGTCAATCCCTTCGCGGTTAGTTGCAAGGATGAGATCTGATAGAGATAGGTATAAAACATAAGTAAAAGTGCAAAATAAAGTAAACATAAATAAATTGCAGAAAGGTAATTTTGAATTTTTGATTTTATAGATCTGAAAATAATATGATGAGAAATAGACCTGGGGCCATTGTTTTTAGTAGAGGCTTCTCTCTTGAAAGAACGTATACGGTGGGTAAACAAATTACTGTTGAGCAATTGATAGAAAAGCGCATAGTTATGACGATATCCAAGGCAATGATCATGGATATAGGCATCACGTCCGTGACAAGTAGACCGAAACGATTCTGCATCTACTACTATTACTCCACACATCGACCGCTATCCAGCATGCATCTAGTGTATTAAGTTAACAAGAAGGAAGTAAAGCCTTAAGCAAGATGCCATGATGTAGAGGGATAAATCCAAGCAATATGATTTAAACCTAATCTTTTTATCCTTAATGGAAAAAATACAAATAGGTGCCTCACTACCCCTACTGTCACTGGTGAGGACACCACAAGATTTAACCCATCACAAGGCACCTCTCCCATTGCAAGATAAATCAATCTAGTTGACCAAACCAAATCAATAGATCGGAGAGAAATACAAAACTATCTTAATCATGCATAAAGAGTTTAGAGAAGACTCAAATAATGTTCTTAGATAATCTGATAAAAAATCCACAATTCATTGGATCTCAACAAACGACCACAAAAGAAGATTACATCGAATAGATCTCCAAGAACATCGAGCAAAACATTCTATTGAAGATCAAAAAGAGAGGAAGCCATCTAGCTAGTAGCTATGGATCTGTAGGTCTGTGGTAAACTACTCACACATCATCGGTAGGGCAGCAAGGTTGATGTATAAGCCCTCCGTGACCAAATCCCCCTTCGGCAGAGTACCAGAAAAGGCCCCAAGATGGAATCTCACGAGAAAAGAAGTTTGCGGCGTCGGAAAAGTATTTTTGATGTGCCCTCTGGTATACGGGGAATATTTGGGTATTTATGGAGCAAGGATTAGGGTTAGAGGAGTCCCGAGGGGCCCACAAGCTTGGGGGGCACGCTCTCCAGGCTTGTCGCCAACTCGTGGCTCTTCTGGCCTCCTCCTGAAGCTTCGTGGTTGTCTTTTGGTCCAAGAAAAATCGTCAAAATTTTTGTTCTGTTTGGTATTGTTTTTTTGTAAAAGACAAAAACAAGGAAAAAAGAACAACTGGCATTGTGCACTAGGTTAATAGGTTAGTCCCCAAAAATGATATAAAATAGCATAATAATGCATATAAAATATCCAAGATGGATAATATAATAGTATGGAACAATAAAAAATTATAGATACGTTGGAGACGTATCAAGCATCCTCCAGCTTAATTCCCGCTCATCCTCGAGTAGGTAAATGATAAAAACAGAATTTTTGATGTGGAATGCTACCTAACATGTTTATCAATGTAATCTTTCTTTGTTTGGCATGAATATTCAGATTCATCAGATTCAAAACAAAAGTTTAATATTGACGTAAAAACAATAATACTTCAAGCATACTAATAAAGCAATCATGTCTTCTCAATATACCATGGCTAAAGAAAGTTATCCCTACAAAATCATATAATCTTGTCATGCTCTATCTTCATCACACAAAGTATTTATCATGCACAACCTCGATGACAAGCCAATCAATTGTTTCATACTTTTAGTGTTCTCAAGCTTTTTCAGCTCTCAAGCAATACATGGGGGTGCGCCATGGATATAGTACTATAAGTGGGATAGAATATGATGGTGGAGGTTGTGTGGAGAAGACAAAAAGGAGAAAGTCTCAGATCAACTAAGAAAATTAATAGGCTATGGAGATGCCCATCAATTGATATCGATGCAAGTGAGTAGGGATTGTCATGCAGCAGATGCACTAGAGCTATAAGTGTATGAAAGCTCAAAAGAAAACTAAGTGGGTGTGCATCCAACTTGCTTGCTAACGAAGACCAAGGGAAATTTGAGGAAGCCTATCATTGGAATATACAAGCCAAGTTTTATAATGAAAAATTCTGACTAGTATATGAAAGTGACAAAATAGGAGACTCTCTATTATAAAGAACATGTTGCTACTTTGAAGCACAAGTGTGGAAAAAGATAGTAACATTGTCCCTTCTTATATTTCTCTCATTTTTTTTCCTTTGTTATTTTTTTCTTTTAGGCTCTTTGTCCTTTTTTTATTTTGGGTTCTTTGGCCTCTTTTTATTTTTAAGTACGGAGTCTCATCCTGACTTGTGGGGGAATCATAGTCTTCATCATCCTTTCCTCACATGAGACAATGCTGTAATAATGATGATCATCACACTTTTATTTACTTACAACTCAAGAATTACAACTCGATACTAGAACAAATATATGACTCTACTAGATCGTTGATGGCGTGCATTGCTGCGCCCATCTATTTTTTGACAGAATAATAGGATTTTTCATATATTTATGCATAAGTAAAGTGTTGCAAGATGGATATAAATTTTTTGTTAAAATTTGGATGATGAAAATAGTTAAAAAGTATTACACTACTCATACCAAGTAATAGAACTGGAGAAACAACATTAGAAATTAGTGAAGCCATATCTGAGATATTGTACATCAGGTGGATAGTATACAGTGAATAGCAACACTAACCTCGGTCCGTCAAAACAAAAGTAGCAATACCTTCATACGACATGCCATATAAAAGTGTAGCAATATGTGCAAACCTAGTGAAAATGAGTCATACAACTTCTGTTCGCAGGCTATACATCAACTCTAACATAAAGTACATGGAGTGAGCCTAGGTAACTAAGGAATAATAAGTTGTGTGTAAGCATGGGATCACATAATTATTTGGCATTTTCTACTATTCTGAAAGATCCAACAGAAAGATCTTGGTTGTTGCGCCAATCCATTTGTTAAATAAAATTTGAGAGATTTTCATAAATACTTTGAAGCATTAAGCACTGATAAGATATTATAGCAGATTATAAGCTAATGGCTCTATTTGCAGAATAAATAAAATAAGCTCAAAAGAAAAAAACAGTACACTTTAGAAGGTGTAAACCATAGCATACACATTAGAATGGAGACTACTATATAATAATCCTCAGTTTACAGCAAAGATTAAATATCAGGATTAAAATGGAAACATATTTTGGAAAATAAAAATTATGTACTTTGTTGATTTGTACCTTATTATAGACGTGGTTTATATTAAGATGGGCAAGACCTCCATGAAGAAAAAGCTTAGTATTGATTGCTGGATGACATGAGCCATTCCATGGTTCAGTGCATATATCGATAATTCTCTTTTCGGAAAGTAACATTCAGAAGTACACTCAACTGCATTTGCGGAAGGTCATGTCTTTCTTGATATGCTGAAGTCAATATTTAAATTAGGAAGCTATACTGATATGAAACCAATACACTACTTATTGGACCAGTGTACCGCGCAAGAAGCCTGTACTAAACAAGGCATCATCCTTTAGAACGTACAGAAGCTAGCTCAAATAATTTTAGGCACAGCCAATTGGAAATTGAAGTCGAATCACTGGCATTTACAAATTTGCATATACCAATCTCTCACCCAAGAGTGTCATACAAAGTAAGCTAAATCGTAAATAAAACCAATCCTTGCAGTGAAGCAAAGCAATCGAAGGTATGAAAGGCACATATGTCATTCTTGCTCTTGCAACTAAACGTGACAAAGAATGCACAACAAAAAATGGAGGCTTGTTCTTTGGAAGACTGTAAATGACCACCGAATATGAATGACCAAAAGTAAAACACAAAAGGGTGAGTCATACTACATGAACCCTCATGAATGCCACACACTAATTTATAGGTCTGGTCAATATAATTTTGGGAGAGGTCGTGGAGCATGATGGCAATGGACCAAAAAGGTAGGAGCTATAGTCCAAACCAGATCAATCCGTACACATTTATGTCCTGCAACCAAACCAAACCAGACCAGTAGCAAGTGCTATTATCCAAACCAACCCAAACTGTAGGCATTTTCAAGCCAAACCAATCAAGACTATTTCCTACATATAGTTCGAACCCAAAGTTTGAAACCAAGTGTGTGTCCAGTGTGTAGCTGTTACTGTTGTACAGGAAGCAAATCAAACTAATTGATACGAACTATCTCAATTTCTTACTGTTGTTGCTGTTGCTGTAGCGTGTTCATTTCTTACTCATTTCCATCACCGAACACTAATACAAACTGTATAGGAAGCAAAGCAACTGCTGCATGCATATTAATTATACATGAATACAATTACAAGCTACATCTCAGCTCTTACCAAATCATCAGTTATGTAGGCAGAAAAAAAAGTAATTTGACCAAAGGGGCCATCTAAACTAAAATGATCATCTTGGAATGTGGAATCAGGTTGTATATGTGAACATTTGCTCCTTGCAGCAACGAATTGTCATGGAACACTTTGGTCAAAATGGAAATGCCTAAGGCAGGAGAATGCAATTTTCTACAGACTATTCACATGTTTATTTGTCATCATACATTAGATGTAGAGAAACTCCAGATGGCACAAATCAATTTTCTACAGTTTTGTGTAGACTAATCCCTTTTATGAGTGTATCAAAAACCATCTGGATTAGACGATGTGCATCCATCTAGATTAGAGAAACTCCAGGAGTAGAGAAAAAAATAGATGTACCAACAGTAGCCATTTAGGATATGATGAAAGCCTTCCCATATTCTGGATTTGTAACAAAGATACTTGAGCAAGGAAAGGGCGTACATCTATAACCTCGCAAGGCTTGGTGAATGGAGATGTTCCACAACTGCAAAAAAGAAGTATAAACAGTTGGAATTGAAGCATAATGTTGGGCATATTCTAGTAAAGGAGAAGTGATTAAAGATCGACTTATCCTTCATAGTCACTGGCAATCACGCAGATCTTGGGTTGGGATGCCATGGTGGAAGATGATGAGTCTGTGCTCAAAAATCGAACTATAGTTAACTCGATGCAACCACGGCAGATGGGACTTGGTAGCACTACAGATTCAGGAGGGAGGATGGCTTTTCATTGGTGGCTTTTGGTGCTGGTTATGAGGATGAGAAGAGGGAAGGTCTTACTTAGGACACATGTAACGCCCACGATGCGGCTATATCTCCCACGTGTCGAGGCACGACTTAGAGGCATAACCGCATGGTGGTTTAGTCGCAAGTGGGGTAATCTTCACACAATCCTATGTACTGAACAAGAATGGGATAAAGAGTTGGCTTACAATTTCCACTTCACACAAATAAGAAGTTAAACATACATCATCCAGAGTCCAATCAAGGTCCGATTACGGACCAAAATAAAACAAGACAACCCCAAATGCCAGATCCCCGATCGTCCCAACTGGGCTCCACTACTGATCAACCGGAAAAGGCACATAACAACGATCAAGATCTTCATCGAGCTCCCAGTTGAGCTCGGTTGCGCCACCTGCACTGGTATCATGGGCACCTGCAACTGTTTGGAAGTATCCATGAGTCACGAGGACTCAGCAATCTCACACCCGCAAGATCAAGACTATTTAAGCTTATGGGTAGGGCAAGGTAATGAAGTGGAGCTGCAGCAAGCACTAAGCATATATGGTGGCTAACACACGCAAATAAGAGCGAGAAGAGAAGCAACGTAACGCAACGGTAGAGAAGCTAGAAGTGATCAAGAAGTGATCCTGAAACTACTTACGTTCAAGCATAACACAAGACCATGTTCACTTCCCGGACTCCACCGGAAAGAGACCATCATGGCTACACACGCGGTTGATGCATTTTAATTAAGTCAAGTGTCAAGTTCTCTACAATCGGACATTGACAAATTCCCATCTTGTGGCGACCCGACCCGAATGGATCAAGTCTACTGTGCTCGGGTGTCATCCCTGGATCAGTAATGCTGACACCACACAGTACATCGAAGGATTTATAGCAGAGTGCCAATCACACACTTATTACATCGTTGTCTCAGAAGAGAACTTATTACAATAAAAATGGCTTAAGGCCATCTAGTGTCGATAACAGCGGAAGACTCGGAAGATAAATGGGTCCATCAACTCCAGCGGCATCACTGAGTACAGAACCACGACCTAAAAGCACCTCAATCGTCGTCTGAAAAGTCTGCAACATTAACGTTGCAGCCCGAAAACGGGTCAGCACATGGAATATGCTGGCAAAGTAACACATAGAGAGTAATGGAATGAGAAGATATTTGCTTATGTGGAGAGTAATAAAAATTCTATGCTTGTCGATCATGAAAAGAATGCTTTATGTGATATTTATATTGTTGTATTCATTCATGATGCCACTGAAAATTATTATGAGGGAGGAATATATGCTTGTAGGAGTTGCAATAATATCAAGTTTCCTCTCTATGTATAGAAAATCTTGAAGCTATGCTTGTTTTACCTTCCTATGCAAGTTGATTCTTGTTCCCGTAAATTGTTTGCTCACAAAATCTCTATGCATAGGAAGTGGGTTAGGCTTAAATGTACAAGTTATATTCCTCATGATGCTCTCTTTATGTTTCAATTCTTATCTTTTATGTGAGCATCATTGAAATCATCATGCCTAGCTAGGGGCGTTAAACGATAGCGCTTGTTGGGAGGCAACCCAATTTTATTTTTGTTCTTTGCTTTTTTCTCCTGTTTATTAATAAATAATTCATATAGCCTATGTTTTGGTTGTGTTTTTTGTGTTTAATTAGTGTTTGTGCCAAGTAGAACCATTGGGAAGACTTGGGGAAAGTCTTTTTGATCTCGCTGTAAAAAACAGAAATTTTAGCGCACACGAGAATTTCTGACATTTTTATTTGGAGAGTGGTATTTAGTTAATTATTTTTGTAGATGATTAATAGATATATTCCTCACGTCCAGAAATTTATTTTAGAATTTTTGGGGTTCCAGAAGTTTGCGTGAGCTACAGATTAGTACATACTGTTCTGTTTTTGACAGATTCTATTTTTTGTGTGTTGTTTGCTTATTTTGATGAATCTATGGCTAGTAAAAGAGTTTATAAACCATAGAGAAGTTTGAATACAGTAGGTTTAACACCAATATAAATCAAGAATGATTTCATTACAGTACCTTGAAGTGTTGTTTTGTTTTCTTTCGCTAACGGAGCTTACGAGTTTTTTGTTAAGTTTTGTGTTGTGAAGTTTTCATGTTTTGGGTGAAGATTCGATGGACTAAGGAATAAGGAGTGGCAAGAGCCTAAGCTTGGGGATGCCCAAGGCACCCCAAGGTAAAATCCAAGGACACCAAAAAGCCTAAGCTTGGGGATGCCCCGGAAGGCATCCCCTCTTTCGTCTTCGTTGATTGGTAACTTTACTTGGAGCTATATTTTTATTCACCACATGATATGTGTTTTGCTTGGAGCGTAATTTTATTTTCTTTTGTTTTGCTTGCTGTTTGAATAAAATACCAAGATATGAAATTCTTAAATTTTAGAGAGTCTTCATATAGTTGCATAATTATTCGACTACTCATTGATCTTCACTTATATCTTTCGGAGTAGTTTGTTGTTGCTCAGTGCTTCACTTATATCTTTTTAGAGCACGGCGGTGGTTTTATTTTATAGAAATATATGAACTCTCATGCGTCACTTATATTATTTTGAGAGTCCTAAACAGCATGGTAATTTGCTTTGGTTATGAATTTAGTCCTAATATGATGGGCATCCAAGAGGGATATAATAAAAACTTTCATATAAAGTGCATTGAATACTATGAGAAGTTTGATACTTGATGATTGTTTTGAGATATGAGGATGGTAATATTAGAGTCATGCTAGTGAATAGTTGTGAATTTGAGAAATACTTGTGTTAAAGTTTGTGATTCCCGTAGCATGCACGTATGGTGAACTGTTATGTGATGAAGTCGGAGCATGATTTATTTATTAATTGTCTTCCTTATGAGTGGCGGTCGGGGACGAGCGATGGTCTTTTCCTACTAATATATCCTCCTAGGAGCATGCGCGTAGTACTTTGTTTCGATAACTAATAGATTTTTGCAATAAGTATGTGAGTTCTTTATGACTAATGTTGAGTCCATGGATTATACACACTCTCACCCTTCCCCATTGCTAGCCTCTCTAATATCGGGCACCTTTCGCCAGTATCTTACACCCACCATATACCTTCCTCAAAACAGCTACCATACCTACCTACTATGGCATTTCCATAGCCATTCCAAGATATATTGCCATGTAACTTTCCACTATTCTGTTTATTATGACACGCTTCATCATTGTCATATTGCTTTGCATTATCATGTAGATGACATTTTATTTTTGGCAAAGCCACCGTTCATAATTCTTTCATACATGTCACTCATGAGTCATTGCACATCCCGGTACACCGCCGGAGGCATTCACATAGAGTCATATTTTGTTCTAAGTATTGAGTTGTAATTCTTGAGTTGTAAGTAAATAAAGTGTGATGATCATCATTATTAGAGCATTTTCCCAAGTGAGGAAAGGATGATGGAGACTATGATTCCCCCATAAGTTGGGATGAGACTCCGAATGAGAAAAAAGGCAAAAAAGGAGACGGCCCAAAAAATGAGAGAAAAAGAGAGAAGGGACAATGCTACTGTCCTTTTTCCACACTTGTGCTTCAAAGTAGCACCATGATCTTCATGATAGAGAGTCTCCTACGATATCACTTTCATATACTAGTGGGAATTTTTCATTATAGAACTTGGCTTGTATATTCCAATTATGGGCTTGCTCAAAATGCCCTAGGTCTTCATGAGCAAGCGAGTTGGATGCACACCCACTTAGTTTCTTTTGTTGAGATTTCATATACTTATAGCTCTAGTGCATCCGTTGCATGGCAATCCCTACTCACTCACATTGATATCTATTGATGGGCATCTCCATAGCCCGTTGATACGCCTAGTTGATGTGAGACTATCTTCTCCTTTTTTGTCTTCTCCACAACCACCCTTCTATTCCACATATAGTGCTATATCCATGGATCACGCTCATATATTGCGTGAAGATTGAAAAAGTTTGAGAACATCAAAAGTATGAAACAATTGCTTGGCTTGTCATCGGGGTTGTGCATGATTAAATATTTTTTTTGATGAAGATAGAGCATAGCCAGACTATATGATTTTGTTGGGATAGCTTTCTTTGGCCATGTTATTTTGAGAAAACATGATTTCTTAGTTAGTATGCTCGAAGTATTATTATTTTATGTCAATATTAAGCTTTTGTATTGAATATTATGGATCTGAATATTCTTGCCACAATAAAGAGAATTACTTAGAGAAACATGTTAGGTAGCATGACACATAAAAAATTCTGTTTTTATCATTTACCTACTCGAGGACGAGCAGGAATTAAGCTTGGGGATGCTTGATACGTTTCCAACGTATCTATAATTTTTGATTGTTCCATGCTATTATATTTTCTGTTTTGGATGTTTATGGGCTTTATTTAACACTTGATTGTTCCATGTTTATAGGCAAACTCACATCCAATTAGCTATTTATATCTGGATCTTTCCAACACATTGTGCTTGCCAAAGGATAAAATGTAAAAAGGAAAGGTGAATATCACCATGACTCTTTGCATGAAGTATAAGACAAGAAGAAAAGATAGGCCCTTTGCAGAGGGAAGTAGAGTTTGTCATGCACTTTTATAGTTGGATGCATGAAATCTTAATGCAAAAGAACGTCAGTTTATATTGCCACTTGTGATATGGACCTTTATTATGCAGTCCATCGCTTTTATTTCATCCATATCACAAGATCGTAAAAAGCTTATTTTCTCCACACTAATAAGTCATACATATTTAGAGAGCAATTTTTATTGCTTGCACCGATGACAACTTACTTGATGGATCTTACTCAATCCATAGGTAGGTATGGTGGACTCTCATGGCAAAAATGGGTTTAGGGATATTTGGAAGCACAAGTAGTATCTCTACTTGGTGCAAAGAAATTAGCTAGCATGAGAGGGAAAGGCAAGCTCAACATGTTGGATGATCCATGACAACATAATTTATCTTAGATGTAAGAAAACATTACCCATTACGTTGTCTTCCTTGTCCAACATCAACTCTTTAACATGTCATACTTTAATGAGTGCTCACAATCATAAAAGATGTCCAAGATAGTATATTTATATGTGAACCTCACTTTATTTATTACTTCCTATTAATTGCAATGATGACCGGAACTATGTTTGTCAACTCTCAACAACTTTTATTCATCACACTCTTTATATGTGAGCTCATTACTCTCCATAAGATCCATATAATCTCTTTATTTCTTTTTATTTCTTCTCTTTTATTTTATTTTATTCCCTCAAGATCATAGCAAAATAATCAAGCCCTTGACTCAACACTAATCTTCATTATATATAGGTCACGGACTCGATTACATAAGAAGATCATAAAGCAAAACTCACAACTAGATCATACTAAAACTTTATTCTACTAGATCAAGATATTATCAAAAGGATTGAACTAAGAAAAATGGTAAAGATAAAAGTGATGGTGATATGATACCGGGGCACTCCCCCAAGCTTGGCAGTTGCCAAGGGGAGTGCCCATACCCGATGCTCAGTTCTTCTTTGTTGGTGAAGAAGGTGTTGCTGATGCTGGATAGTCGCACATTGAGTGTAAGAGATCCTCCAATTTGCGGATAATGCCCTTGAGTGTGATGATATGCTCCTTCAACAAAATATTTTCACTCGTGAGATACTTGTTTTGAATACGAGCTAACTCAATCATCTTGAAAGTCTCAATCTCCATTGGGGTAAAGAGATTGTGGTGAGGTGGAAGGATGTCTTCTTCTTCTACTGCCGGAACTTGGTCCCCCATGGCCTTCCTGATCCTATCATTCTTGTTGATCTCTCTGGGCTCTTCTCTCTTCATCTCTATCTTCATTATCCAAGCATCGTTGCCCTCATTGTTGGAGGAGGAGGGAGACGGCATGATGCTTGGCCTTGACAACCCTGGCAGAAAACAACTCAAAACAAGAATAGGAGATTTTTGCGTGATACGGTGGTCAAAACCTTCGGTAGATTATATAATGAATTTTTACTGACTAAAAGAAGTATCGTGCTAGAAATCAGAGTTCGGAGAGCGCACGAGGTGCCCATGAGGCAGGGGGCGCGCCCAGGGGGGTAGGGCGCACCCTCCACCCTCGTGGAAGCCTAGTGTCCTTTCCGGTCTGTTTCTTATTTTCCTATTTTTTTATATATTCCAAAACGGAGAAATATTGCCATTAGAACTGTTTTGGAGTCGGTTTACTTACCATACCACGTACCTATTCCCTTTCAGAGTTTGAAACGTTCTGGAAAGTGTCCCTTATGTATTCCTCCGGGTTTACGGTTTCAATAATATTAGTTTCAACATTTATGGGATTACCTGAGATATAATGTTTGATTCTTTGACCATTCACCACCTTCGGATTTGTGCCTTCGAATTTGTTGATTTTTATGGCACCGGAACGATAGACCTCCTCAATAACGTAAGGACCTTCCCACTTAGAGAGAAGTTTGCCTGCAAAAAATCTTAAGCGAGAGTTGTATAGCAATACATAATCACCTACATTAAACTCACGTTTTTGTATCCTTTTATCATGCCATCTTTTAACTTTCTATTTAAACAACTTGGCATTTTCATAAGCCTGGGTTCTCCATTCATCAAGTGAGCTAATGTCAAAAAGCCTCTTCTCACCGGCAAGTTTGAAGTCATAGTTGAGCTCTTTAATAGCCCAATATGCCTTATGTTCTAATTCAAGAGGTAAGTGACATGCTTTACCATAAACCATTTTATATGGAGACATACCCATAGGATTTTTATATGCAGTTCTATAAGCCCATAATGCATCATCAAGTTTCTTGGACCAATTCTTTCTAGATCTATTAACAGTCTTTTGCAAAATTAATTTAAGCTCTCTATTGCTAAGTTCTACTTGACCACTAGACTGTGGATGATATGGAGATGCAATTCTATGATTAACAACATACTTAGCAAGCATTTTACGAAAGGCACCATGAATAACATGTGAACCACCACCAGTCATTAAATATCTAGGGACTCAAAACCTCAGAAAAATAACTTCCTTAAGCATTTTAATACAGGTGTTATGATCAGCACTACTAGTTGGAATAGCTTCTACCCACTTAGTAACTGATACATCTCCAACGTATCTATAATTTTTGATTGTTCCATGCTATTATATTATCTATTTTGGATGTTAATGGGCTTAGTTTTACACTTTTATATTATTTTTGGGACTAACCTATTAACCGGAGGCCCAGCCCAAATTGCTGTTTTTTTGCCTATTTTAGTGTTTCGCCGAAAAGGAATATCAAACAGAGTCCAAACGGAATGAAACCTTTGGGAGCATTATTTTTGGAACAAACGTGATCTAGGAGACTTGGAGTGGACGTCAAGAAACAATCGAGGAGGCCACGAGGCAGGGGGGCGCGCCCACCCCCGCTGGGCGCGCCCTCCACCCTCGTGGGCCCTTGTTGCTCCACCGACCTACTTCTTCCTCCTATATATATATATATATCCATATACCCCGCAAACATCTAGGAGCACCACGAAACCCTATTTCCACCACCGCAACCTTCTGTACCCAAGATCGAGATCCCATCTTGGGGCCTTTTCGGAGCTCCGCCGGAGGGGGCATTGATCACGGAGGGCCTCTACATCAACTCCATGGCCCCTCCGATGATGTGTGAGTAGTTTACTTCAGACCTTCGGGTCCATAGCTAGTAGCTAGATGGCTTCTTCTCTCTCTTTGGATCTCAATACAAAGTTCTCCTCGATTCTCTTGGAGATCTATTCGATGTAATCTTCTTTTGCGGTGTGTTTGTCGAGATCCGATGAATTGTGGGTTTATGATCCAGATTATCTATGAACAATATTTGAATCTTCTCTGAATTCTTTTATGTATGATTGGTTTATCTTTGCAAGTCTCTTCAATCAGTTTGGTTTGGCCTACTAGATTGATCTTTCTTGCAATGGGAGAAGTGCTTAGCTTTGTGTTCAATCTTGCAGTGCTCGATCCTAGTGACAGAAAGGGAAACGACATGTATTGTATTGTTGCCATTGAGGATAAAAGGATGGGGTTTATATCATATTGCATGACTTTATCCCTCTACATCATGTCATCTTGCTTAAGGCGTTACCCTGTTCTTATGAACTTAATACTCTAGATGCATGCTGGATAGCGGTCGATGTGTGGAGTAATAGTAGTAGATGCAGAATCATTTTGGTCTACTTGTCACGGACGTGATGCCTATATACATGATCATACCTAGATATTCTCATAATTATTCGCTTTTCTATCAATTGCTCGACAGTAATTTGTTCACCCATCGTAATACTTATGCTATCTTGAGAGAAGCCACTAGTGAAACCTATGGCCCCCGGGTCTATTTTCCATCATACAAGTTTCCAATCTAATTTATTTTGCTATCTTTTACTTTCAATCTATATCATAAAAATACCAAAAATATTTATCTTATTATTATCATCTCTATCAGATCTCACTCTTCCAAGTGGCCGTGAAGGGATTGACAACCCCTTTATCGTGTTGGTTGCGAGGTTCTTATTTGTGTGTGTAGGTACGAGGTGACTCGCGCGTGGTCTCCTACTGGATTGATACCTTGGTTCTCAAAAACTGAGGGAAATACTTACGCTGCTTTACTGCACCACCCTTTCCTCTTCAAGGGTAAACCAACGCAGTACTCAAGAGGTAGCAACAAGGATTTCTGGCGCCGTTGCCGGGGAGATCTACGCCAAGTCAAGACATACCAAGTACACATCACAACTCTTATCCTTCGCATTACATTATTTGCCATTTGCCTCTCGTTTTCCTCTCCCCCACTTCACCCTTGCCGTTTTATTCGCCCTCCCTTTCTGTTCCCCTTCTCTTTCCGTTCGCCTCTTTTCCGCTTGCTTCGTCATTACGACTAGTCCTTTATCTACTCCTTTGTCTCCGGAGAATGAAGTTCTTAATTTTAAACAAAGGGAGGGAGAAAATCTAAAAGGTGTTTGGTTCAGAATTTGCAATGCACAAAATAGATCTATTAGGAAGCAAACTACTTCCGTTCTTCTTCACAATTTTTATGTAGGCATCACTCCCTGGAATAGATATATTCTTGATACCATTGCCGGAGGAAATTTCTTTGGTAGCCATACTTTTGGTTCTTATAATGCTATGATAGATTTGTTTGGCTCACCACCTCTTTTGATTAATGGAACTACTTTAACTTTGGAACATGTGATGCAAAGGCTTGAAATTATTGAAAATACAGTTGCTACCATGGAGTTGATTTAAAATTTGGATAGAAAGATCCACAACCAAGTTACCCAATACGGATCTAAGGTAGGAGTGGCTCTTAAATTTTTTAAAGAAAAGGAACCTATGGTTAATGAAAAGATAGATCGAGATTCCACTAGAATTGATAAAATTGAGGATATTGTTACCAACCTAGGATCTGCCTTTTCTTTCATGAAAAACACTCCTTCTAATGCTAAGATTGCCAAAATTGATGTATGTTCCTAAAATTAAGGGTGAAACTTCTAGTAAGGGAAATGCGGACCTCAAATCCATAAGTGTTCACCCCAACTTTCTTGCTATCCATAAGGAACCTTTTGCTACAAATGATTTTCTTGATTTTGTGCCTAGGAGTTTGATTATTAATAAAAAGAAAGAGGCTCCTAGGGGTTATAGGTGTCTTATTGAAGAATGCCTACCAATGATGGCAATACCTAGATCTATCCTTACTTTTATGCCTAGCTAGGGGCGTTAAACGATAGCGCTTGTTGGGAGGAAACCCAATTCTATTTTTATTCCTTGCTTTTTTCTCCTGTTTAGTAATAAATAATTTATCTAGCCTCTTTTTTGTTTGTGTTTTTGTGTTTAATTAGTGTTTGTGCCAAGTAGAACCGTTGGGAAGACTTGGGGAAAGTCTTTTTGATCTTGCTGTAAAAAACAGAAACTTTAGCGCTCACGAGAATTGCTGCCATTTTTTATTTGAGAGTGATATTCAGTTAATTATTTTTGCAGATGATTAATATATAAATTAATAACGTCCAGAAATTTATGTTAGAATTTTTGGAGTTCCATAGGTTTGCGTTAGTTACATATTACTACAGACTGTTCTGTTTTTGAAAAATTCTGTTTTTCGTGTGTTGTTTGCTTATTTTAATGAATCTATGGATAGTAAAAGAGTTTATGAACCATAGATAAGTTTGAATAAATTAGGTTTAACACCAATATAAATAAATAATGAGTTAATTACAGTACCTTGAAGTGGTGTTTTGTTTTCTTTCGCTAACGGAGCTCGCGAGATTCTCTTGTTAAGTTTTGTGTTGTGAAGTTTTCAAGTTTTGGGTAAAGATTTGATGGATTATGGAACAAGGAGTGGCAAGAGCCTAATCTTGGGGATGCCCATGGCACCACAAGGTAAAATACAAGGACACCAAAAAGCCTAAGCTTGGGGATGCCCCAGAAGGCATCCCCTCTTTTGTCTTCGTTCATCGGTAACTAAACTTGGAGCTATATTTTTATTCGCCACATGATATGTGTTTTGTTTGGAGTGTCTTGTATGATTTTAGTCTTTGATTTTTAGTTTACCACAATCATCCTTTCTGTACACACCTTTTGAGAGAGACACACATGAATTAGAATTTATTAGAATACTCTATGTGCTTCACTTATATCTTTTGAGCTATATAGTTTTTGCTCTAGTGCTTCACTTATATCTTTTAGAGCACGGCGGTGGTTCTATTTTATAGAAATAATTGATCTCTCATGCTTCACTTATACTATTTTGAGAGTCCTTTAGAACAACATGGCAATTTGCTTTTAGGCGTAATAAAAACTTTCATACAAGTGCATTGAATACTAAGAGAAGTTTGATACTTGATTATTGTTTTGAGATATGGAGATGGTGATATTAGAGTCATGCTAGTTGAGTAGTTGTGTATTTGAGAAATACTTGTGTTGAAATTTGTGATTCCCATAGCATGCACATATGGTGAACCGTTCAGATGGTGATATTAGAGTCATGCTAGTTGAGTAGTTGTGAATTTGAGAAATACTTGTGTTGAAATTTGTGATTCCCGTAGCATGCACATATGGTGAACCGTTCAGTGATGAAGTCGGAGTATGATTTATTTATTGATTGCCTTCCTTATGAGTGGCGGTTGGGGACGAGCGATGGTCTTTTCCTACCAATCTATCCCCTAGGAGCATGCGCGTAGTACTTTGTTTCGATAACTAATAGATTTTTGCAATAAGTATGTGAGTTCTTTATGACTAATGTTGAGTCCATGGATTATGCGCACCCTCACTCTTCCACCATTGCTAGCCTCTCTAGTACCGCGCAACTTTCGCCGGTACCATAAACCCACCATATACCTTCCTCAAAACAGCCACCATACCTACCTATTATGGCATTTCCATAGCCATTCCAAGATATATTGCCATGCAACTTTCCACCGTTCCATTTGCTATGACATGCTTCATCATTGTCATATTGCTTTGCCTGATCATGTAGTTGACATCGTATTTGTGGCAAAGCCACCGTTCATAATTCTTTCATACATGTCACTCTTGATTCATTGCATATACCGGTACACCGCCGGAGGCATTCACATAGAGTCATATTTTGTTATAAGTATTGAGTTGTAATTCTTGAGTTGGAAGTAAAAAAATGGTGATGATCATCATTATTAGAGCATTGTCCCAGTGAGGAAAGGATGATGGAGACTATGATTCCCCCGCAAGTCGAGATGAGACCCCGGACGAAAAAAAGGAAAAAAGAAGAGGCCAAAAAGAAAAAAAGAGAAGAAGGCCGAAATAAAAAAATAAAAAAATAAAATGAGAGAAAAAGAGAGAAGGGACAATGCTACTATCCTTTTTCCACACTTGTGCTTCATAGTAGCACCATGATCTTCATGATAGAGAGTCTCTTATGTGGTCACTTTCATAAACTAGTGGGAATTATACATTATAGAACTTGGCTTGTATATTCCAATGATGGGCGTCCTCAAATTGCCCTAGGTCTTCGTGAGCAACCAAGTTGGATGCACACCCACTTAGTTTCTTTTGTTGAGCTTTCATACACTTATAGCTCTAGTGCATCCGTTGCATGGCAATCCCTATACTCACTCACATTGATATCTATTAATGGGCATCTCCATAGCCCGTTGATACGCCTAGTTGATGTGAGACTATCTTCTCCTTTTTTTGTCTTCTCCACAACCACCATTCTATTCCACCATAGTGCTATATCCATGGCTCACGCTCATATATTGCGTGAAGATTGAAAAAGTTTGAGAACATCAAAAGTATGAAACAATTGCCTGGCTTGTCATCGGGGTTGTGTATGATTTAAATATTTTGTGTGATGAAGATAAAGCATAGCCAGACTATATGATTTTGTAAGGATAGCTTTCTTTGGCCATGTTATTTTGAGATGACATGATTGCTTATTTAGTATGCTCGAAGTATTATTATTTTTATGTCAATATTAAACTTTTGTCTTGAATCTTATGGATCTGAATATTCTTGCCACAATAAAGAGAATTACTTAGAGAAATATGTTAGGTAGCATGCCACATAAAAAATTCTGTTTTTATCATTTACCTACTCGAGGACAAGCAGGAATTAAGCTTGGGGATGCTTGATATGTCTCCAACGTATCTACAATTTTTTATTGTTCCATGCTATTATATTATATATTTTTGATGTTAATGGGCTTATTTTTACAGTTTTATATTATTTTTGGGACTAACCTATTAACCGGAGGCCGAGCCCAAATTGCTGTTTTTTTGCCTATTTTAGTGTTTCGCCAAAAAGGAATATATAATGGAGTCCAAACGGAATGAAACCTTCGGGAGCGTTATTTTTGGAACAAACGTGATCCAGGAGACTTGGAGTGGACGTCAAGAAACAATCGAGGAGGCCACAAGGCAGGGGGGCGCGCCCACCCCCCTGGGTGCGCCCTCCACCCTCGTGGGCCCCTTGTTGCTCCACCGACCTACTTCTTCCTCCTATATATATCCATATACCCCGCAAACATCCAGGAGCACCACAAAACCCTATTTCCACCGCCTCAACCTTCTGTACCCAAGAGATCCCATCTTGGGGCCTTTTCCGGAGCTCCGCCGGAGGGGGCATTGATCACGGAGGGCCTCTACATCAACTCCATGGCCCCTCCGATGATGTGTGAGTAGTTTACTTTAGACCTTCGGGTCCATAGCTAGTAGCTAGATGGCTTCTTCTCTCTCTTTGGATCTCAATACAAAGTTCTACTCGATTCTCTTGGAGATCTATTTGATGTAATCTTTTTTTGCGGTGTGTTTGTCGAGATCCGATGAATTGTGGGTTTATGATCCAGATTATCTATGAACAATATTTGAATCTTCTCTAAATTGTTTTATGTATGATTGGTTTATCTTTGCAAGTATCTTTCAATTATCAGTTTGGTTTGGCCTACTAGATTGATCTTTCTTGGAATGGGAGAAGTGCTTAGCTTTGGGTTCAATCTTGCGGTGCTCGATCCCAGTGACAGAAAGGGAAACGACACATATTGTATTGTTTCCATCGAGGATAAAAAGATGGGGTTTATATCATATTGCATGAGTTAATCCCTCTACATCATGTCATCTTGCTTAAGGCGTTACTCTGTTCTTATGAACTTAATACTCTAGATGCATGCTGGATAGCGGTCCATGTGTGGAGTAATAGTAGTAGATGCAGAATCGTTTCAGTCTACTTGTCACGGACGTGATGCCTATATACATGATCATACCTAGATATTCTCATAATTATTCGCTTTTCTATCAATTGCTCGACAGTAATTTGTTCACCCACTGTAATACTTGTATCTTGAGAGAAGCCACTAGTGAAACCTATGGCCCCCGGGTCTATTTTCCATCATACAAGTTTCCAATCTACTTTATTTTGCTATCTTTTACTTTCAATCTATATCATAAAAATACCAAAAATATTTATCTTATTATTATCATCTCTATCAGATCTCACTCTTGCAAGTGGTCGTGAAGGATTGACAACCCCTTTATCGCGTTGGTTGCGAGGTTCTTATTTGTGTGTGTAGGTACAAGGTGACTCGCGCGTGGTCTCCTACTGGATTGATACCTTGGTTCTCAAAAACCGAGGGAAATGCTTACGCTGCTTTACTGCACCACCCTTTCCTCTTCAAGGGAAAACCAACACAGTGCTCAAGAGGTAGCTGTAACGTAATCAACAGGAACTAAAATATGTGTAAATCCATTAGAGGAAGGAAAAGGTCCCATATAATCAAAGCCCCAAATATCAAATGGTTCAATAACAAGTGAATAATTCATAGGCATTTCTTAACGTCTACTAATATTACCAATTCTTTGACATTCATCACAAGATAAGACAAACTTACGGGCATCCTTGAAGAGAGTAGGCCAATAAAAACCGGATTGCAATACCTTATGTGCAGTTCTATCTCCAGCATGGTGTCCTCCATAACCTTCGGAGTGACACTTACGTAGGATCTGTTCCTGTTCATGCTCAGGTACACAACGTGTAATAACACCATCTACTCCTTCTTTATAAAGATGTGGGTCATCCCAGAAGTAATGTCTTAAATCATAGAATAACTTTTTCTTTTGCTGGTATGTGAAACTAGGTGCTATAAATTTAGCAACAATGTAATTAGCATAATCAGCATACCATGGAGGAGTATGAGAAGCATTTATGACAGCTAATTGTTCATCAGGAAAGCTATCATCAATAGGTAGTGGGTCATCAAGAACATTTTCTAACCTAGATAAGTTGTCTGCAACGGGGTTCTCAGCTCCCTTTCTATCAATAATATGCAAATCAAATTCTTGTAGCAAGAGAACCCATCTAATAAGTCTAGGTTTGGCATCTTTCTTTTCTATAAGATATTTAATAGCAGCATGATCAGTGTGAATAGTTACTTTAGAATCAACAATATAAGGTCTGAACTTATCATAAGCAAATACAACTGCTAAGAATTCCTTTTTAGTAGTAGCATAATTTCTCTGGGCATTGTCTAGAGTTTTACTAGCATATGGAATAACATTTAGTTTCTTATCAACTCTTTGCCCTAGAACAGCCCCTACAACATAATCACTAGCATCACACATAATTTCAAATAGTAAATTCCAATAAGGTGGCTGAACAATAGGTGCAGAAATCAAGGCTTTCTTAAGGAATATATTTTTGTAATAGGTCAGTCAGAGGCCGTGAAATTTTTGAGAAGTCCTTCATGAACCTCCTATAAAAACTGGCATGACCAAGGAAACTTCTTATACCTTTGATGTCCATGGGACATGGCATCTTTTCAATAGCATCAACTTTAGCTTTGTCAACTTCAATACCTCTGTCGGAGATTTTATGCCCCAAGACAATACCTTCATTAACCATAGTGGCACTTCTCCCAATTCAAGACAAGGTTAGTTTCTTCACATCTCTGCAAAACTCGATCAAGGTTGCTCAAGCAATCATCAAAAGAAGGATCCGTAAACAGAGAAATCATCCATGAAAACTTCATAGATCTTTTCACAAAAGTCAGAGAATATAGCCATCATCACTACTAGGGAAAAGCCTATACACAGAATCTTACCAGCAGCGCGCTTTAAAATAAGGCGCTGCTGCTAACTAGCAGTAGCACGCATGCACAAACCTCGCTGCTGAAATAAATGTATCAGTAGCGCGCCCACTATAAGATGCGCTACTGTTATAATTGTCACGACGCCGCCACGAGGCTAGTTCTAGCAGCAGCGCGCTAATATGAAGAGCGCTACTGCTAGGGACCATAGCAGTAGCGCATTGACACAATAACCACTGCTGCTAAGTTTACTAAAAAATTTAGTCCCACCTCGCTTCGTGAAGAGAGTTGGTACCACCTTAAATATGTTACTTCTCAAACTTTCACAGCCACTTGGTCTTCATTGAACTCTATGTGTAGAATTTGTGGCCGCAATATGAGTCTTCACCAGTTCCTAAACTGGTGAGGACTCTGATAACCCACAAGTATAGGGGATCGCAACAGTTTTCGAGGGTAGAGTATTCAACCCAAATTTAATGATTCGACACAAGGGGAGCCAAAGAATATTCTCAAGTATTAGCAGCTGAGTTGTCAATTCAACCACACCTGGAAACTTAATATCTGTAGCAAAGTATTTAGCAGCAAAGTAATATGATAGTAGTGGTAACGGTAGAAAAAGTAATATTTTTGGTGCTTTATAGTGATGATAACAATAGCAACGCAAAAGTAAATAAGCGAAGAACAATATATGGAAAGCTCATAGGCAATGGATCGGTGATAGAGAATTATGCTGGATGCGATCGATCATGTAACAGTCATAACCTAGGGTGACACAAAACTAGCGCCACTTCATCAATGTAATGTAGGCATGTATCCGAATATAGACATACGTGCTTATGGAAAAGAACTTGGATGACATCTTTTGTCCTACCCTCCGGTGGCAGCGGGGTCCTATTGGAAACTAAGGGATATTAAGGCCTCCTTTTAATAGAGTACCGGACCAAAGCATTAACACATAGTGAATACATGAACTCCTCAAACTACGGTCATCACCGGGAGTGGTCCCGATTATTGTCACTTCCGGGTTGCCGGATCATAACACATAGTAGGTGACTATAGACTTGCAAGATAGGATCAAGAACTCTCATATATTCATGAAAACATAATAGGTTCAGATCTGAAATCATGGTACTCGGTCCCTAGTGACAAGCATTAAGCATAGCAAAGTCATAGCAACATCAATCTCAGAACATAGTGGATACTAGGGATCAAACCCAAACAAAACTAACTCGATTACATGATAAATCTCATCCAACCCATCACCGTCCAGCAAGCCTACGATGGAATTACTCACACACGGCGGTGAGCATCATGAAATTGGTGATGGAGGAAGGTTGATGATGACGACGGCGATGGATTCCCCTCTCCAGAGCCCCGAACGGACTCCAGATCAGCCTTCCTGAGAGAGTTTAGGGCTTGGAGGCGGCTCTGTATCGTAAAACGCGATGACTCCTCCTTTATTTTTTTCTCCCCGAATACGAATATATGGAGTTGGAGTTGAGGTAGGTGGGGATCTAGGGGGCCCATGAGGTAGGGGGCGCGCCTAGGGGGGGCAGGCATGCCCCCCACCCTCGTGGCTAGGGCGTGGACCCCCTGGCCTTGATTCTTTGCCAGTATTTTTTATTATTTCCAAAAATAATCTCCATGGAGTTTTAGGTCATTTCTTAGAACTTTTGTTTCTGCACATAAATAACATCATGGAAATTCTGCTGAAACCAGCGCCAGTCCGAGTTAGTTCCATTCAAATCATGCAAGTTAGAGTCCAAAATAAGGGCAAAAGTGTTTGGAAAAGTAGATACGACGGAGATGTGTCAACTCCCCCAAGCTTAAACCTTTGCTTGTCCTCAAGCAATTCAGCAGACAAACTGAAAGTGATAAAGAAAAACTTTTACAAACTCTGTTTGCTCTTGTTGTTGTAAATATGTAAAGCTAGCATTCAAGTTTTCAGCAAAGATTATGAACTAACCACATTCACAATAACACTTAGGTCTCATGTTTACTCATATCAATGGCATAATCAAGTAGCGAGCAATAATAATAAATCTCAGATGAAAACACTTTCTCAAAACAATCATGATATGATATAACAGGATGGTATCTCGCTAGCCCTTTCTGAGACCGCAAAACATAAATGCAGAGCACCTTTAAAGATCAAGGATTGACTAGACATTGTAATTCATGGTAAAAGAGATCCAATCAAGTCATACTCAATGTAAACTAATAGTAATGAATGCAAATGACAACGGTGCTCTCCAACTGGTGCTTTTTAATAAGAGGATGATGATTCAACATAAAAGTAAATAGATAGGCCCTTCACAGAGGGAAGCAGGGATTTGTAGAGGTGCCAGAGCTCGATTTTGAAATAGAGATGAATAATATTTTGAGCGGTATACTTTCATTGTCAACATAACAACCAAGAGATGGCCATATCTTCCATGCTACACACATTATAGCCGGTTCCCAAACAGAATGGTAAAGTTTATACTCCCCCTCCACCAACAAGCATCAATCCATGGCTTGCTCGAAACAACGAGTGCCTCCAACTAACAACAGTCCCAGGGGAGTTTTGTTTGCAATTATTTTGATTTGATTTGCATAAAGCATGGGATTGGGCATCCTGGTGACCAGCCATTTTCTCGTGAGTGAGGAGCGGAGTCCACTCCTCTTGAGAATAACCCGCCTAACATGGAACATATGGACAGCCCTAGTTGATACATGAGCTATTCGAGCATACAAAACAGAATGTTTATTTGAAGGTTTAGAGTTTGGCACATACAAATTTACTTGGAACGGCAGGTAGATACCGTATATAGGTAGGTACAAGGAAATATGCCCGTACGTTGCAACGGGAGAAAAATAATATCTCAGCATTCCCCGCATCCCCGCACACACTCTTCCACGTCCTCTATGTGAAAAAAACGCGTGGTCTATATTGTCGCTTATTCTCCTTCCTGACATCGTCGACGATGGTAGTTCAACCTTTTGTCGGTGGAACAATGCGGGCGGACATATAAATATGTGATTTAGTATATAGGTGGAATTATATATATATGTCCGTGCGTTGCAACGGGGAGAAAAATAATATGTCAGCATTCCCCACATCCCCAAACACATTGTTCCACATCCTCTATGTGAACACAACGCATGATCTATATTGTCGCTTATCCTCCTTCCTGCCATCCTCGGCCCACAAGATCTAGATAATAGTAGGGTTGGTCGGCGTGGTGGCGACCACCCAACTGATGCCTCTTTTTCCTCCGGGTCCGCCTCCATCTCAGAGTTGTGGTTGGGTCCTTATTTGGTTGCTACGCAGTGACCTTCAAGGTATGGTTGCTTTGACCACTCTCTCCTACGATGATGTAACCGGATGGATTACTAATTGCAGTGCATAAATTTTGTTTGATTGGCATAATTAGCACATAACCAGGCATGAATGTCCCTTTATTATCAGGGTTTATTCTCTTCGGCTAATTTTGCGCTCACGTACCCACAATTTTTTTATTAATTAAAGAAAAACTAGCATATTTTCTTCTATTAGCATGTGCCCACAATTTTTTCAATTATAGGCTATAGCCAACCAGCACATTGTCTTTTATAAAAACTGTATATAGGTGGGACTATTCCTAAATGGGGAGAAAAACAAAATTTATGCCTGGCGGACATATAAATGGGGAGAAAAACTTTTACAACGCACGGACATATAAAAACTGGTGTGATTTAGTATAAAATTCCAAGGTGGGACTATTCCTATCATAACTGCAAGCTAGCTGAGTTGGCTTTCTCCGTTGACACAATAGGGAAGGTTCATGTTCAATCCCATCGCGCCCTTAATTTTTTGCTGCTTGTGAGCGCGACAGAAAAAGAAATGCGTGGTAGGCCCAGTTGGGGATAAGCCAAAAAAAATGGGGAACTACGTGTGGAATGGTTGAAACTAAATCTATACATATATTTTTGCTTTTCTTGGGGCAGCTGCGTGGAGCTAGTATATGACCCTAGTTGCATCAAATAGTATGTGGAAAGCACAACCAATCGCGTCTGGACCAGCTAGCGGCAGGCACCGAAATGACCTTTATTTGCATGGCACGAGTAATAATTCAGAAAAATGAAGGGTTGAACGATCGAACACATGATCTTGAAGACTCGACCACGTGCTGCTAGCCATGGCAACAAATACCTACTGCTAACCAATGGCCAGCACGAATATTTAAGAACATACTACAACATCAGATTTATAAAAAGATAGATTTTCTTAAAAATATGAATTGCCGAATATTCTTGGAAAAGTGAATATGTTTTGAAATTAGGAATAATGTTTTCCATATTCGTCCATTTTGAAAAAAAATGATTTTTTAAACGACATCATTTTCTGAAGACATGAGCTTTTTATGAAAACACAAACATTTTTTAAGTTGTGACTGACTTTTGAAAATGGAACATGTTTTGAACATTCAGAACAATTTTATAAAATGTATTTTTAAATGGGGAAATTATTTTAAATTTGTGAATATTTTACTAAAACAAGAATATTTTTCAAATTTGGAATATTTTTTAAACTTATTTTTTTTCAAAATCCAAACCATTTTTGAAAACACAAACAGTTTTTGGGAAAAAATTGAATATGTTCTGAATTTTGAAAACAATTCGGAATGAGAATTTTTTTGAACATTCATAAAAACAGGAACACATTATTGTAAGTCTGAAATTTTTTCAAAAAATTGAAAAATATAAATTTCTTAACATTATTTCAATTTTTTTGATGAAGTAAGGTAAAAAAATTATTTGGAAGGAATAACGTAACGGGCCGGCACAGTTTGGGCGTCCTATGCAAATCTCTGACTATCTGCCGCACAGGGCATCTAATACAGTTTTTCAGCTTCATGTGGAGGCAAATAACTGGGCTGGCTTGGCTGGGCCACATCGTGTGCAGCCGAAGTACGAAAATCTGGGTTGCTAATAAAAAACAGACGAACGCACACAAATTTAGTACCAACTCCGATAGAAAAATAAATTTCACGGTGTACGGATGGAAACATTAGTTTCAATTCTTGAACAAATCATTAAAACCAGAATATTATTCGAATTTGGAACAATTTTGAAAAATACAAAGATGTTTTTAAACATGAGAATATTTTTAAAATTTAACAAATTTGGCACGACAAAACTAAAATGAAATTCCAAAAAAATTTAAAATAGGAAAACATTTTGTAATTCGTAGCTTTTTACGACATTTGAATAAAAATTGCAATTACGAACTTTTTTAAAAATCTTGAATTTTAGAAAAATGTAAAAAATAGACTTGGAATGGGGAAAAAGAGAAAATAAAAAGAGAAAGAAATAGAAAAATAAAAAATTAAAGAGAACGCAGAAAAAAGTGGGCCGCCATGTCTTGGGTGCTCTGTGCGTAGCTTAAACTATTTGCCGCATCGTGCAGGTAATATGATTTGTTTTATTGCTGCTTGGGCAGGAAAACACGGGCTGAATTTACTAGGCCATAACGTGCACGGCCCACTACGAAATTCTGCACAAATCGTCCTTCTTGGCTAACAAACGATCGTACAAAAGTTTAGTACCACCTCAGATAGAAAAAAATCTTTCGGCGGTGAACGGATGAAAAAATTGGAGAAACACACATTGCTTTATTAATAGGTAGGTATGGTGGACTCATATGGAATAACTTTGGGGTTTATGGGATTGGATGCACAAGCAGTATTCCCGTTTAGTACAGGTGAAGGCTAGAAAAATACTGGAAAGCGACCAGCTAGAGAGCGACAATAGTCATGAACATGGATTAAAATTAATCAACGCCGAATGCAAGCATGAGCAGGATATAATGCACCATGAACATAAATATCGTAGAGGCTATGTTGATTTCGTTTCAACTACATGCGTGAACATGGGCCAAGTCAAGCCACTAGAATCGTTCAAAAGAGGATACCACTCTATCATAGCACATTACAACCATTTTAATAGCATGTTGGCACGCCAGATAAACCATTATAAGCTCCTAGCTAATTAAGCATGACATAAGCAACTATAATCTCTAATTGTCATTGCAAACATGTTTATTCCTAATAGGCTGAATCAGAAACGATGAACTAATCATATTTACAAAAACAAGAGATCGAGTTCATACCAGCTTCTCCCATCTTAATCAGTCCATCATATATCGTCATAATTGCCTTTCACTTGCATGACTGAATGATGATAATAATAATAACAGTGCACGTGCATTGCAGTAAGCTGGAATCTACAAGCATTCAATAAACAGGAGAAGACAATGCAATATGGGCTCTTTTGACAGATCAACAATAATGCATATAGGAGTCACTTCAAGAATTTAATCATGGTCTTCTCCTATCGACCCCCAAAGAAAAGAAAAGAAATAAAACTATTTACACGGGAAAGCTCCCAACAAGCAAAAGAAGAACAAGAAATGTTTTTGGGTTTTCTTTTTAATTACTACTACAATCATGGAAATTAAAACTAGCTAAAAGCGACAACTATTTTATTTGGTTTTTCTGAAGATTTATCAAACACACAAGAAGAAAGCATAAGAAGGAAATAAACTAACATGGATATTACAATGAAAAAGTTGAGCACCGACAACTAGCAATGAGTGTGTGAACATGAATGTAATGTCGGTGGGAAATACGTACTCCCCCAAGCTTAGGCTTTTGGCCTAACTTGGTTTAATGCCACGGATGGCCTGGCGGATATCCAAAGTTGTAGTTGGGGTCGTACTGAGATGCAGCAGTCATTGCATCGTGGGTTGCAGCTTGGAGGCGAGCTATCTCAACCCTCCTCTTCTACTCTTCTGCCTCCCCTCTGGTTATAAAATATCTCCCTTTTGCCTGAAAGTCAAAGAAAGTAGAAGCAGAGAGAGCGACGTGATAGGTGCGTCGTCTGTCAAAGATTAGTTGGTACTGGAGGAACTGATCGTTCCTCTCAACAAAATGATGAAGAACCATCGCCTCATAATCCAAATAAGCAGGAGGCAACTCATTATCATCCTCACGTATGGTTATACCATGAAAATTAGCTATACGAGTTGCATAAATTCCACCGAAGAAATCTCCATTAAATCTGTTATGATGCAAAACCTACGTGCAACAATGGCTCCCAAATTATAAGATTTATCTCCTAACACAGCACTCCTAAGAATACTGAGGTCAGGGACACACATATGACATGCTTCATCTTTACCATTTATGCACCTACCTATGAAGAGAGCAAAATAATGTATAGCAGGAAAATGAATGCTCCCTATGGTAGCTTGTGCTATATCTCTAGATTCCCCCACAGTTATACTAGCAAGAAAATCTCTAAATTCAGATTTGTGAGGGTCACTAGCACTACCCCATTGTGGAAGTTTGTAAGCAATGGTAAAGTCCTCTAAGTCCATAGTATAAATTTTTTCATAAAGATCAAACAGGACAATTTGAGAATTGCGTGAAGATGAAAATTTAAACCTCCTCACAAAGGAACTAGTGAGATAGTGGTACTGATGGTACTTTTCTGCCTCGAAGCTCACAAGATCAGCGTTACGCAAATACGCATTAAATTCTTCCTTAATTCCTGCTCGATCCATGAAGTCCTCTGAAGGCCATTCACAAGGCCGCACTGAAGCGTCCCTTGGTGGCTCATCATCAGCATCACGCATTGCAAGCCTAGGTCCTTGTTTCCTCGAAGAACCACCTTGGTACATTTTCCTAAGCATATTTTTTTCCTCTGAAAAATTTCTGAAATTTTTAGTAACTTCAAATAAAAGTAAACCAAACTGAACAAAATTGATAGCAACTACTCCTACAAGTGCCTAGAGCCTATGTCATGCATTAGAACTACTTGTAACCATATAAATTTGACATGCAAGCTCAAGAACTTGGTCACCTAGGCAGCACAAATTTGCAATGAATAAAGCACTAGAACAAAAACTAATTGGACCAATGGAGGAGTCACATACCAAGGAACAATCCCCCAAAGCAGTTTTGTGAGAGGTGCTTTGAGCAAGGAGATCGAAAATTGCAGCAAAATGAGCTAGAACTCGTGCTTGAGCTGGATGGTTATTTTTTTGGGAAGGAGAAGAGGTGTGTGGGTACAAGAATAAGTGGAGGGGAGCCACCATGGGCCCACGAGGCAGGGGGCGCGCCCAGGGGGGGTGGGCGCGCCGTGGACCCTCGTGGCCAGGTGCTTGCCCCCCCTGCCGTGTTCTCAGTGCCAGATATTCTCAAATATTGCAGAAAAATCATATTTAAATTTCAGGGCATTTGGCGAACTTTTATTTTCGGGGTATTTTTATATTGCACGGATAATTCAGAAAATAGACAGAAATTACTATTTTTGCTTTATTTAATATAAATAACGGAAAGTAAAAAGAGGGTACAGAGAGTTGTGTTTTCTAAATTCATCCATCTCATGCTCATCAAAAGGAATCCACTAACAAGGTTGATCAAGTCTTGTTAACAAACTCATTCCGAGTAACATCGAACCGGAGAATTTTCGAATAACACTAGGTTACCTCAACGGGGATATGCACATCCCCAACAACAAGAATATCATATTTCTTCTTGACAGTAGGAAGAGGAAATTCAAAACCTCCAAAAATAATCGATGGAATTTTTCCAATAGAATTGATACTGTGGACTTGAGGTTGTTTCCTCGGAAAGTGTATCGTATGCTCATTACCATTAACATGAAAAGTGACATTGCCCTTGTTGCAATCAATAACAGCTCCCACAGTATTCAAAAAGGGTCTTCCAAGAATAATAGACATACTATCGTCCTCGGGAATATCAAGAATAACAAAGTCCGTTAAAATAGTAATGTTCGCAACTACAACAGGCAAATCCTCACAAATACCGACAGGTATAGCAGTTGATTTATCAGCCATTTGCAAGGATATTTCAGTAGGTGTGAACTTATTCAAATCAAGTGTACGATATAAAGAGAGAGGCATAACACTAACACCGGCTCCAAGATCACATAAAGGAGTTTTAACATAGTTTCTTTTAATGGAGCATGGTATAGTTGGTACTCATGGATCTCCTAGTTTCTCAGGTATTCCACCTTTAAAAGTATAATTAGCAAGCATGGTGGAAATTTTAGCTTCCGGTATCTTTCTTTTATTAGTAACAATATCTTTCATGTACTTAGCATAAGGATTCATTTTAAGCATATTAGTCAAACACATACCAAAAAGATAGGTCTAATCATTTCAGCAAAGCGCTCAAAATCCTCATCATCCTTTTTCTTGGATGAAATAGGAGGAAAAGGCATGGGTTTCTGAACCCAAGGCTCTCTTTCCTTACCATGTTTCCTAGCAACAAAGTCTCTTTTATCATAACGTTGATTCTTTGATTGTGGGTTATCAAGATCAACAACAGGTTCAGCTTCTATATCATTATCATTGCTAGGTTGAGCATCAACATGAACATTATCATTAACATTATCACTAGTTTCATGTTCATTACCAGATTGTGTTTCACCATCAGAAATAGAAATATCATTGGGATTCTTAGGCGTGTCAATAACAGGTTCACTAGAAGCATGCAAAGTCCTATCATTTTTCTTTTTGTTCCTTTTAGAAGGACTAGGTGCATCTATATTATTTCTCTGAGAATCTTGCTCAATTCTCTTAGGATGGCCTTCAGGATACAAAGGTTCCTGGGTCATTTTACTACCTCTAGTCATAACTCTAACAGCATTATCATTTTTCTTACTATTTAATTCACTGAGCAAATCATTCTGAGCTTTAAGTACTTGTTCTACTTGAGTGGTAACCATAGAAGCATGTTTACTAATGAGTTTAAGTTCACCTTGAACTCTAGACATATAATCACCCAAGTGTTCAATCATATAAGCATTTTGTTTCAATTGTCTACAAAAATAAGCATTGAAGTCTTCTTTCTTAACCATAAAGTTATCGAACTCATCCAAACATTGGCTAGCAAACTTAGTAGGAGGGATTTCAGCTTTATCATATCTATAGAGAGAATTTACCTTTACTACCTGTGTCGGGTTATCAAGACCATGTGTTTCTTCAATAGGTGATGGATTAAGACCATATATTTCTTCAACAGGCGGTAAATTAAGGCCATGTATTTCTTCAATAGGAGGTAAATTCTTAACATCTTCAGCTTTAATACCCTTTTCTTTCATAGATTTCTTTGCCTCTTGCATATCTTCAGGACTGAGAAATAGAACACCTCTTTTCTTAGGAGTTGGTATAGGAATAGGCTCAGGAGTTGGCTCAGGAAGTGTCCAATTATTTTCATTTGTCAACATATTATTCAGTAGAATTTCAGCTTCATCCGGTGTTCTTTCCCTGAAAACAGAACCAGCACAACTATCCAGGTAATCTCTGGAAGCATCGGTTAGTCCATTATAAAAGATATCAAGTATTTCATTTTTCTTAAGAGGGTGATCAGGCAAAGCATTAAGTAATTGGAGAAGCCTCCCCCAAGCTTGTGGGAGACTCTCTTCTTCAATTTGCACAAAATTATATATATCCCTTAAGGCAGCTTGTTTCTTATGAGCAGGGAAATATTTAGCAGAGAAGTAATAAATCATATCCTGGGGACTACGCACACAACAGGGATCAAGAGAATTGAACCATATCTTAGCACTGGTAGAAAAAGGGCTTGTTGTCCCGGTTCGTAAGGGCCTTTTGTCCCGGTTCTGGAACCGGGACTAAGGGGTCAGTACTAATGCCCTGTCCCTTTAGTCCCGGTTCAATCCAGAACCGGGACGGATGGGCCTCCACGTGGCCTGTGCGTGGAGCCCAGGTAGGAGACTCTTTGGTCCCGGTTGGTGCCACCAACCGGGACCAATAGGCATCCACGCGTCAGCATTTCTATGGTTGGGGTTTTTGTTTTTTTGAAGGGGGGGGGGTTGGGGGGTTTTGGGGGGTTAATTTAGGTGTTTCATATATTGTGTTAGCTAGCTATAATTAATAGAGAGAAGTGTCCTCTCTTATGTCCGTGCTTGGTCGACGCTACGTACTATACATACGTATAGAGAGGACTAGACACGCTAGCTAGCTAGTAAGCAAACGAAGGAAACAGAAGATCGTCCTGAACATATATGCATATAGAGAGAAGTGATATCGACCACCTCTCCTTCTCCGAGAGATTGGTCGAACAACAAGTTCTCGTATATCTATCCAACACTACCGGCTACATATATACAATAATTATCTCTTACAAATATAATCATACGGACTCAGGGTCCACATAGTATTCTCCGTCTTCAGGGATCACGTGGTCAAGAAAGAATGCCGCCAATTCCTCTTGAATTGCTCGCATGCGAGCTGGTGCTAGGAGTTCATCCCGCTTCCGAAACATCTAATTTAAAGAAGGGGGTCAATACATATATATATGAATGAATGAAACTCAACACAAATGATGGTAATAAAATAAAATTGTGAATGTTGTTATTTACGTACTTCATATTGTTCGTCAGTGTAGCCCCGCTCACAGGTCGTGTGGCGGATGGACTCGCAAACATAGTATCCACAGAAATCATTCCCTTGTTCCTACCACAACCACTTTTCAAGAAATAGAGGTCAATCAAACTGATAAGCAAGAATGCCAAATGGTATTGATGAAACTAGCGCTTGAATGACTAGTAGATGCGCGGAACATGCTACTATAGTACTTACTTTCGGGTGTCTAAATTGCAGCTCCTTCGGCAGTCCCGGAGCTTTTCTGGTGAATTTTCTCCAAACCCTGCCGGACAAAGAAAACAATTACTTGATATATCAGGAAATGAACAAAGTTACTGATATGGTGGATAATGATCGATTTAACTTACTTCTCGAGTATTTGAGTCATGTCTGCATAGTCCTAGGGATCTTTTCGTCTTGAGTCTAAGACGGTTACTAGTCCCTACTCAAGCTTAATCTCTAGGAGAATATAGTGGAAACTGCACACGCATGCATAACTCATCGATTACATTACTATAACCATGACTAATATATAAGGGAAACCGAATACGCACAAGACAGTAACACTCACTTGAAGTTGTAAGGAAAGAGTATTATATCTTTGTTTTCATTTATTACCAACGATCGTAGCAAGTTGGCCTCGGTAGCTGTGGCATGAAATTTAACCTGAGTTGCATCTATGAGATATGTGTTAATGAACCCAATATCACCGACTTGTCTTTTCTTCAATTCGGCGATCTTCAATCTGCATAATATAGTGAGGATGATTATAAATACATGCAATGAAAGAGCTGAGCTATATAGAGAGACTTAATGACAGAAGTAGTACTACTTACAGACAGTAGCAGGCGACCGTTGTTTTATCGAGGGCCAATTGATCAAAAAACTGATAGAACTCCTCAAATGGAACAGGCAACAGTTCAATTCCAATGAGGTCATGCTCCTTTTTACCTTTCACATACAAAGTACTCCTACCCCCAGAGTCTCTGCAGATTTTCAAGTACCAATCATGCAATCTTCGCATCATCGTTGATAGAGATCTTTCATCTTTGACGAGAGGCTTCCCGTACTCGTATCTTTGTATCTGCACCTCCATGGGTTCATAATGTACATCATCGGGCAGGTAATCTACAAGATTGCTATAACCGGGCACCATCCTCAGATCATTAGCGACGTTGTGGCTAGGCACCTTGAGCGGGGGGCACGATTGCTTCGCTTGTTCGCCGAGCTGGGCAATTTGTTTCCCAGCTCATCGTTCTTTCAACCTTTGATCACTGACAGTACTTCCCGACTGCTCCGCTTCGGCAAATTCCTTTCCAATAATGCGCTCATAATTTCCTTTCGGTGGAGACTTGGGTGGTTTTGTCAGGGCAGCCAGAGTGTGCTTCACTTTCACCGGATCTACCTTCTCCTAAGGAAGTGGATGTCTCTTTGCTTTCAACCCTTGAAACTAGTCATCCACTTCGGTTCGTGCGATCTCGGCGTTCTCCTCCGGGGTCCTCTCGTATGGTAACTTCTCTGGAGTCTTCAGAGAAGGACCGAATCTGTATGTCCTCCCGCCTCTGGCTGTACTGCTAGACGCCGGCCGAGCAGACGGAGCGGTTGTCTTCTTTACTTGCTTACGAGGCGGAGGAGAAGGACTACGACACGCCGGAGCAGCCGGAGCGGCGGTAGGTCTCTTCCGCCCTTGCTGACGAGGCGGAGAAGGAGGAGGCTGGCTGCTCGGGCACGTCGGCGCAGGCGGAGAAGGAGGCGGAGTGCCGCCACGCGCTGGAGAAGGAGCCGGTCGAGTGCCCTGATCGTCACTCGCCGGAGGAGGAGGCAGTGGAGGAGGCGGAGTGCCCTGACTTGCCGGAGGAGGAGGAGGTGGAGGCGTCCAGTTCGGAAGGTTGATGAGCTCCTTCCGCCATAGGCATGGAGTCTTCAGAGCAGACCCCAGCCTAGTCTCCCCTTCACCGGTAGGGTGGTCAAGCTGGAGGTCCTCAAATCCCTCCGTTATTTCATCCACCATCACCCTAGCATATCCTTCTGGAATCAGCCGACAGTGAAAAGTTGCGCCGGGTTCAGTAGGATAAACAGAGCCAATAGCCGCCTTGACCTTCAAATTCATCCATTGCGTCATAAGGTGGCAATTTTGAGACTCCGTGATAGCATCCACGGGATAGCTGGTAGGAGCCGTCAAGGCATGCTCTGGCCGAAGCAGCTCGGTGGAAGCCACGCTGCTTCTCCGCTAAGATGGAGGGGTAGCTTCGGGGGAAGCTTCGGCAGTACGTTTGCTGCGATTTGCTTCTCGTTCCTCTATCGCTTGTACCCTTTCTTGTAGCACCTGCATTTGGGTCTGCTGCACTTTTTTCCTCCTCTCATGGGATTTGTAACCGCCTGCGTCCGGAAACCCAACCTTCCACGGAATGGAGCCTGGAGTGCCTCGTGTCCATCCAGGGTGCTCAGGATTCCCGAGGGCCATTGTGAGCTCGTCGTTCTCTCTGTCTGGAAAGAATGTCCCTTGCTGCGCTGCTTCGATATAGTGCCGAAGCTTCCTGACTGGTATGTCCATTTGATCGTTCATCCAAATGCACTTCCCCATTACAGGGTCCAGGGTTCCGCCAGCCCCGAAGAACCAAGTCCGGCAACGGTCTGGCCAGTTAATTGTCTCTGGTTCGATCCCTTTATCAACCAGATCATTCTCAGTCTTGGCCCACTTAGGCCGGGCTATGAGGTAGCCACCTGACCCCGTGCGATGGTGATGCTTCTTCTTCGCAGTATTTTGCTTGTTTGTCGCCGACATTTTCTTACTCTTTTCCGATGTCTTGTGGGCCACAAATGCGGGCCAGTGATCTCTGATCTTCTCATATCTGCCCTTGAATTCTGGTGTCTCATTATTTTTGACAAACTTATTCAGCTCTTTCTTCCACCTCCTGAATAGTTCTGCCATCCTCTTAAGAGCAAAAGACTTGATTAATTGCTCTTTAACTGGCTTCTCTGGATTATCCTCTGGCGGTAGGGTGAAATTTGACTTCATCTCAGTCCAAAGATCATTTTTTTGCATATCATTGACATAAGACACCTCGGGGTCTTCTGTAGCCGGCTTAAACCATTGCTGGATGCTGATCGGGATCTTGTCCCTAACCAAAACCCCGCACTAAGCAACAAGTGCGCTCTTTGTCCGGAGGGGTTCAATCGGTTGGCCGTCGGGCGCGATTGCTATGATCTCAAACTTTTCATCCGAGCTCAACTTTTTCTTCGGGCCTCGTCTCTTTACCGAAGTTGTGCTCGATCCGGAGGGCTAGAAAAAAGAACAAAGACTTAATTAATATGTGTACATACCAAAACAATGAATGCATCAATTAGCTAGTCAGCAGAAGCTTAACTAATATATATACCTGGCCGGACTTGATTCGGTCACCGAAGACGTCATCACAGTCTCCTTCTTGCACCGGCATTGGGTCACCGGAGCCGTCCTCACGGTCTCCTTCTTGCACCGGCATTAGGTCACCGGAGCCATCATAATCAGCTGCTTGCAGACCATTGGTCTCGTTGAGAAACAACGAGCAGATGGCATCACTTCCTCGTGCGATTATGTCCCCAAACAACTCTTCTTGTAGTTCGTCTCGGGCGGTGTCCATAGTTTCTACAAATATTGATGGCAATTATTATTCAAACATGACAGATGGATATATTAGTGGCAAAAACGTAGAACTAATATTAATTAGTGGCCTCGACGCTGCTTGTCTAGGGTTTGGGGTGGCCTCGACGCTGCTTCTCTAGGGTTTGGTGTGGCCTCGACAACGCTTCAAGGATAAAAAAAGGAGAGGAAGAAGAAAAAAAAGAGGAGAAGAAAGAATAGAGGAGTAAGAACTCCTCTATTTAGGGTTACCGAGCGATAGAGGAAACCCTAAATAGCTAGCAAGTATCGTGGGTGTGAGATACATGTGGCCGTCAGTGTCGGACACTACATCCACGTCCCACAAGTGACGTGGGCGTCGAAGCCCGCGCCACTTGTGGGACGTGGATGTAGTGTCCGACACCGACGGTACATGTATCTCACACTGACGATACTTTCTATTTAGGGTTTCTCCTCTACCGCTCGGCGACCCTCGACGACCCTCGTTCCCGATAAAAAAAAGAGGAAGAAGAAGAAAAAAAAGAGGAGAAGAAAAAATAGAGGAGAAGAACTCCTCTATTATTTCTTCTCCTCTTTTTTTTCTTCTTCCTCTTCTTTTTTTATCCTCTTCTTCCGCTCATGTTCGAGAGGATCGCCGAGGGGTCGGGAGGTTGCCTAGTGTCAAAGGATTCAACAAAACCATGTCTTCATCATTAGGCGAAAGTAACAGGTGCATGATGGTACGAAGCTCTCCAAAGGATTCAACAAAACCATGTCTTCATCATTAGGCGAAAGTAACAGGTGCATGATGGTACGAAGCTCTCCAAAGTTATTTTGGAACGGAGTCCCAGATAAGATAATTCGCTTTTTGGTACAAAGTTCAGCAAGAACCTTCCAAATATCGTTATTTGGAAGGCCTTTGCTGAAATTCATACAAAAAGGCAAATTATCCTATCCGGGACACCATTCCAAAATAACTTTGGAGGACTTCGTCATGCCCTGGTTACTTCCGGCTAATGATGAAGCCATGGATTTCTTCAATACTTTGACACTAGGAAACCTCTCTCGACCCCTCGGCGATCCTCGACCCCTCGAACCCTCGACGACCCTGGAACCCTCGATCCCTCGACCCTATAGAACCCTCGAAGAAAGGAATAGCTAGAGGAGAAAACCAAAGAAAAAAAAGAAGACAAAAAGAGGAGAAGAAGAAAGGAATAGTGGAGAAGAAGAGAAAATAGAATATTCTATTTTCTCTTCTTCTCCACTATTCCTTTCTTCTTCTCCTCTTCTTTCTCTTCTTTTTTCTTCTTCTTATCTATTTCTCCTTTTCTTCCTCTCCTCTTGTTCTTTCTTTCCTCTTCTTATTTTCTTCTTTCCTATCCTTCTTTTCCTTCCTTTCTTAATATCACTTAGCAAATGCACTAACCTAAAATGCAACAAACATAAAATGCACTAAATCGATCAACTAACCTAAAATCAGTGATAAAATGCACTAACCTAAAATCGATATCTACTAACAACTTAAAAAAATTAATACATATATGAAAAAATGCATATATGAAAAAAACATCATCATATCATCAACAGAAAAAATAGTATTTTTTCTAAAAATCTATCTTTTCAGCAGATACATATACTCATACATCATCATATACTCATACATATACATATAATCTACAGGAAAAAAACATATATGTGTTTGCAAAAAAAGGGGGAAGAGGGGGGCGGTGCCGGCCCAGACCACAGCGAGGCAGAGGCGACGGCGGCGCGGGGCAGCTGGGGCGCCGCGAGGCAGAGGCGACGGCGAGGTAGAGGCGGGGCGGCGACGGCGTCGGGGCGCGACGGCGTTGGGGCGACGCGGAGAGACCGCAACGGTGCGGGGTGGCGCGCGGCGACGGCGTCGGGGCGGCGCGGGGTGGCGACGGCGTCGGGACGGCGCGGGGCGGCGTCGGAGGCAGGGCGACGACGGCGACGGCAAGGCGCAGAGGGGCAGCCTGGCGGCGTCGTCGGGGCGCGATGGAAGAACTGAACTGTGTGGGGGCGCAAACGGACAATGGTAGCATGTTCGTGTGTTACAAAGTTGGCATGGTATCATCATAATAGTTGCGGGAGAAAGTCTTCACTTTTTCTTCACTTGTGTCATTTGCTTATTGCGCCGTAAGTGGATAATCTTCATTGTTTATCAGGATGCTTGGGTCAGCCTTGACATTGAAGGGAGGAATTTAATGAAACTTTTCATAATCTTCAGACATGTCTGTCTTGCCGTCCACTCCCAGGATGTCCCTTTTTCCAGAAAGAACTATGTGGCGCTTTGGCTCATCGTATGATGTATTCGCTTCCTTATCTTATCTTTTTCTCGGTTTGGTAGACATGTCCTTGACATAGATAACCTGTGCCACATCATTGGCTAGGACGAACGGTTCGTCAGTGTACCCAAGATATTTCAGATCCACTGTTGTCATTCCGTACCGTGGGTCTACCTGTACCTAGGGCTGGGCATATAACCAGAAAACCGATGTCCCGAACCGAACTAACCGGCACCGAAGCCGAATTCACCGAAACTGAAAACTTCGGTACTACGCTCGGTTTGCATTTGTTGAAAACCGAATCTAGTCCGGTGAATTCGGGTGTGTCCCTCCGGTACCCGAACGGACCGAAAACCGAGTAATCACGTAGGTCCAACCTGCGCGCCTGATGCTACTCTTTCTTTTTGTAAGAATCGTTGCTACTCTTTCATGTGAACATGGACTTGTCTATTTTCTATCAGTGCTCGAGTCCCACAGTGGCATCAGGAAGTGGTGTGGCTGACCCAGCGAGCCGTCGTTGCTAATTTTACAGAGTAAAAGTTTGGGTAAACGAGAAGTACTTTCCCCACTTGTGTCAGCCACCAGCCCACCACCGCTCATTTTACCAAGGAGGCTAGCCTTTAGCTTGTAGGATGAACTACAACCACTGTGCATCACAATAAAGTGCTTCTACTAGTACGGGTACTGTACATTCAGAATAAATGCAACGATTCAGACTACTATGAGTAGTATATCTCGGTGCTGCTCGGTAGGGCCGATGACCGAACCGAAATTTCGGTGCTGACAATCTTCGGTTAGCTAACTTTCTATTGACCGATCGGTCAGTATTTTCACAGAACCGAAATTTTAAGTTGACCGAAGCACCGACCCGATCGGTTCGGGGGAACCGAACGCCCAGCCCTACCTGTACCCCGCCGCCTAACAGATTGACTCATTTGCACTTAAACAAAGGGACCTTAAAATCAGGTCCGTAGTCAAGTTCCCATATGTCCACTATGTAACCATAATATGTGTCCTTTCCACTCTCGGTTGCTGCATCAAAGCAGACACCGCTGTTTTGGTTGGTGCTCTTTTGATCTTGGGCGATCGTGTAAAATGTATTCCCATTTATCTCGTATCCTTTGTAAGTCAATACAGTCAAAGATGGTCCCTTGGACAACAAGTACAACTCATCACAAACAGTGTTGTCACCTCTGAGACGTGTTTCCAACCAACTGCTGAAAGTCCTGATGTGTTCACATGTAATCCAGTCGTCACACTGCTCCGGGTGTTTGGAGCGCAGACTGTTCTTGTGTTCATCGACATACGGGGTCACCAAGGTAGAGTTCTGTAGAACTGTGTAGTTTGCTTGAGACCAAGAATATCCGTCCCTGCATATTATTGAGTCTCTTCCAAGAGTGCCTTTTCCAGTCAGTCTCCCCTCATACCGCGATTTAGGGAAACCTATCTTCTTAAGGCCAGGAATGAAGTCAACACAAAACCCGATAACATCCTCTGTTTGATGGCCCATGGAGATGCTTCCTTCTGTCCTAGCGCGGTTATGGACATATTTCTTTAGGACTCCCATGAACCTCTCAAAGGGGAACATATTGTGTAGAAATACGGGCCCCAGGATGACAATCTCGTCAACTAGATGAACTATGACGTGTGTCATGATATTGAAGAAGGATGGTGGGAACACCAGCTCGAAACTGACAAGACATTGCGCCACATCACTCCTTAGCCTTGGTACGATTTCTGGATCGATCACCTTCTGAGAGATTGCATTGAGGAATGCACATAGCTTCACAATGGCTAATCGAATGTTTTCCGGTAGAAGCCCCCTCAATGCAACCGGAAGCAGTTGCGTCATAATCACGTGGTAGTCATGAGACTTTAGGTTCTGAAACTTTTTCTCTGGCATATTTATTATTCCCTTTATATTCGACGAGAAGCCAGTCGTGACCTTCATACTGAGTAGGCATTCAAAGAAGATTTCTTTCTCTTCTTTCGTAAGAGCGTAGCTGGCAGGACCTTTATACTGCTTCGGAGGCATGCCGTCTTTTTCGTGCAAACGTTGCAGGTCCTCCCGTGCCTCAGGTGTATCTTTTGTCTTCCCATACACGCCCAAGAAGCCTAGCAGGTTCACGCAAAGGTTCTTCGTCACGTGCATCACGTCGATTGAGGAGCGGACCTCTAGGTCTTTCCAGTAGGGTAGGTCCCAAAATATAGATTTCTTCCTCCACATGGGTGCGTATCCCTCAGCGTCATTCGGAATAGCTAGTCTACCGAGACCCTTTCCAATGATTGCGTAGTGTAAATCATTGACCATAGCAAGCACGTGATCACCGGTGCGCATGGCGGGCTTCTTCCGGTGATCTGCCTCGCCTTTGAAATGCCTGCCTTTATTTCGACATTGATGGTTGGTCGGAAGAAATCGGCGATGGCCCACGTACACATTCTTCCTGCATTTGTCTAGGTATATACTTTCAGTGTCATCTAAACAGTGCGTGCATGCGTGGTATCCTTTGTTTGTCTGTCCTGAAAGGTTACTGAGAGCGGGCCAATCGTTGATGGTCACGAACAGCAACGCCTTAAGGTTAAATTCCTCCTGTCTGTGCTCATCCCACGTACGTACCCCGTTTCCATTCCACAGCTGTAAAAGTTCTTCAACTAATGGCCTTAGGTACACATCAATTTCGTTGCCGGGTTGCTTAGGGCCTTGGATGAGAACTGGCATCATAATGAACTTCCGCTTGATGCACATCCAAGGAGGAAGGTTATACATACATAGAGTCACGGGCCAGGTGCTGTGATTGCTGCTCTGCTCCCCGAAAGGATTAATGCCATCCGCGCTTAAAGCAAACCATACATTCCTTGGGTCCTTTGCAAACTCATCCCAGTACTTTCTCTCGATTTTTCTCCACTGCGACCCATCAGCGGGTGCTCTCAACTTCCCATCTTTCTTTCGGTTCTCATTGTGCCATCGCATCAACTTGGCATGCTCTTCGTTTCTGAACAGACGTTTCAACCGTGGTATTATAGGAGCATACCACATCACCTCCGCAGGAACCCTCTTCCTGGGGGGCTCACCGTCAACATCACCAGGGTCTTCTCGTCTGATCTTACACCGCAATGCACCGCATACCGGGCATGCATTCAGATCCTTGTATGCACCGCGGTAGAGGATGCAGTCATTAGGGCATGCATGTATCTTCTCCACCTCCAATCCTAGAGGGCATATGACCTTCTTTGCTGCGTATGTACTGTCGGGCAATTCGTTATCCTTTGGAAGCTTCTTCTTCAATATTTTCAGTAGCTTCTCAAATCCTTTGTCAGCCACAGCATTCTCTGCCTTCCACTGCAGCAATTCCAGTACGGTACCGAGCTTTGTGTTGCCATCTTCGCAATTGGGGTATAACCCTTTTTTGTGATCCTCTAACATGCGATCGAACTTCAGCTTCTCCTTTTGACTTTCGCATTGCGTCCTTGCATCGACAATGACCCGGCGGAGATCATCATCATCGGGCACATCGTCTGGTTCCTCTTAATCTTCAGCAGCTTCACCCATTGCAGCATCATTGGGCATATCGTCTGGTTCCTCTTGATCTTCACCAGCTCCCCCCGTTGCAGCATCACCGTATTCAGGGGGCACATAGTTGTCATCGTACTCTTCTTCTTCTCCATCTTCCATCATAACCCCTATTTCTCCGTGCCTCGTCCAAACATTATAGTGTGGCATGAAACCCTTGTAAAGCAGGTGGGAGTGAAGGATTTTCCGGTTAGAGTAAGACCTCGTATTCTCACATTCAGTGCATGGACAACACATAAAACCATTCTGCTTGTTTGCCTCAGCCGCATCGAGAAACTCATGCATGCCCTTAATGTACTCGCGGGTGTGTCTGTCACCGTACATCCATTGCCGGTTCATTTGCGTCCATTATATATAATTAAGTGTCCAAATTAATAGAAGTTCATCATCACATTAAAACCAAAGTGCATACATAGTTCTCATGTAACAACATATAGCTCTCCAGAGCATCTAATTAATTAAACCATACATCGAAACTATGTAAAACATTTCAATGCGAAAACAAATGCAATCATAATAGCAACCAAGGTAACAATTGATCCAACGGCATAATGATACCAAGCCTCGGTATGAATGGCATATTTTCTAATCTTTCTAATCTTCAAGCGCATTGCATCCATCTTGATCTTGTGATCATCGACAACATCCGCAACATGCAACTCCAATATCATCTTCTCCTCCTCAATTTATTTTTATTTTTTCCTTCAACAAATTGTTTTCTTCTTCAACTAAATTTAACCTCTCGACAATAGGGTCGGTTGGCATTTCCGATTCACATACATCCTACATAAATAAAATCTATGTCACGTTGGTCGGCATAATTTTCATAAACAATAAATGAACCAATAGCTATAAAGATAATATATATACCACATCCGAATCATAGACAGGACGAGGGTCGACGGGGGCGGATACCAAAACCATCGCACTATATAAGATGCAATAATAAAAGTAAGAAAATAATACAAGTATCTATGTAAACATACAAGTAAGAATATTTTTGCTTTCAGAAAGAAGAAAAAACAAGAGGCTCACCACGGTGGTGCCGGCAGTGAGCTCGGCGCGGGTGATCGACGGCGGTGAAGACGGGGACGGGGCGTGACGGACCGCTAAACCTAGACAAATATTATGGAAAATGGAGCTTGGAGGTCGAGCTTGGAGAGGAGAAAGCTTAAGTAGTGTGGCTCGGGCATTCCATCGAACACCTTGTGTGCATAGGAGGTGAGCTAGAGCACCACCAAGCCCTCTCCCCCTCGTCCAGAGAAAAACAGAGCACTGGGGTGCTCTGCTCGCGAGCGAGGGGTATGTATAGGCACCTCATTGGTCCCGGTTGGTGACATGAGCCGGGACTAAAGGGGAGCCTTTGGTCCCGGTTCAAGCCACCAACCGGGACCAATGGTGGTGGGCCAGGAGCGAGGCCCATTGGTCCCGGTTCATCCCACCAACCGGGACCAAAAGGTCCAGATGAACCGGGACCAATGGCCCACGTGGCCCGGCCGGCCCCCTGGGCTCACGAACCGGGACCAATGCCCATATTGGTCCCGGTTCTGGACTGAACCGGGACTAATGGGCTGACCCGGCCTGGATCAAAGCCCTGTTTTCTACTAGTGTAGCATCACCCTTTAATGAGAACGGAAATATTTTAAGGATATAAAAGTAGCAAGTTCTCTCATCATTAGTGAAGAGGGTGGCTATATCATTTAATTTAGTAAGATGTGCCACAACAGTTTCAGAATCATAACCATAAAAAGGAGCAGATTCAACCAAAGTAATTATATCAGGATCAATAGAGAATTCATAATCCTTATTAGTAACAAACATAGGTGAAGTAGCATAAGCAGGATCATATTTCATTCTAGCTAATAATTTCTTAAGATCACTTCTATCATTGCAAGCAAGAAAGTCTCTAGCAGTTTCTTCATCCATAACATAGCCCTCAGTCACAACAGGCAATTCATATTTATTAGGAAGGCCTTCATCATCACTTTCATCAATAATATCAGTTTCAATAATTTCATTCTCTCTAGCCCTAGCAAGTTGTTCATCAAGAAATTAACCAAGTGGCACAGTAGTATCAAGCATAGAAGTAGTTTCATCATAAGTATCATGCATAGCAAAAGTGGCATCATCAATAATATGTGACATATCAGAATTAATAGCAGAAGCAGGTTTAGGTGTCGCAAGCTTACTCAAAATAGAAGGTGAATCAAGTGTAAAGCTAGATGGCAGTTCCTTACCTCCCCTTGTAGTTGAGGGATAAATCTTGGTTTTTGGATCTCTCAAGTTCTTCATAATGATAAGCAGATATAAATCCCAAGTGACTCAAAGAATAGAGCTATGCTCCCCGGCAACGGCGCCGAAAAATAGTCTTGACAACCCACAAGTATAGGGGATCGCAACAGTTTTCGAGGGTATAGTTTTCAACCCAAATTTATTTATTCGACACAAGGGGAACCAAAGAATATTCTCAAGTATTAGCAGTTGAGTTGTCAATTCAACCACACCTGGAAACTTAATATCTGCAGCAAAGTATTTAGTAGCAAAGTAATATGATAGTAGTGGTAACGGTAGCGAAAGGTAACGGTAGCAAAAGTAATATCTTTGGTGTTTTATAGTGATGATAACAATAGCAACGGAAAAGTAAATAAACGAAGAACAATATATGGAAAGCTCGTAGGCAATGGATCGGTGATAGAGAATTATGCCGGATGCGATCGATCATGTAATAGTCATAACCTAGGGTGACACAGAACTAGCTCCAGTTCATCAATGTAATATAGGCATGTATTACGAATATAGTCATACGTGCTTATGGAAAAGAACTTGCATGACATCTTTTGTCCTACCCTCCCGTGGCAGCGGTGTCTTATTGGAAACTAAGGGATATTAAGGCCTCCTTTTAATAGAGTACCGGACCAAAGCATTAACACATAGTGAATACATGAACTCCTCAAACTACGGTCATCACCGGGAGTGGTCCCGATTATTGTCACTTCGGGGTTACCGGATCATAACACATAGTAGATGACTATAGACTTGCAAGATAGGATCAAGAACTCTCATATATTCATGAAAACATAATACGTTCAGATCTGAAATCATGGCACTCGGGCCCTAGTGACAAGCATTAAGCATAACAAAGTCATAGCAACATCAATCTCAGAACATAGTGGATACTAGGGATCAAACCCTAACAAAACTAACTCGATTACATGATAAATCTCATCCAACCCATCACCGTCTAGCAAGCCTACGATGGAATTACTCACGCACGGCGGTGAGCATCATGAAATTGGTGATGGAGGAAGGTTGATGATGAAGACGGCGACGGATTCCCCTCTCCGGAGCCCCGAACGGACTCCAGATCAGCCCTCCCGAGAGAGTTTAGGGCTTGGCGGCAGCTCCGTATCGTAAAACGCGATGAATCCTTCTCCTTTATTTTTTTCTCCCCGAACACGAATATATGGAGTTGGAGTTGAGGTCGGTGGAGCTCCAGGGGGCCCACGAGGTAGGGGCGCGCCCAGGGGGGCAGGCGCGCCCCCACCCTCATGGCTAGGGTGCGGGCCCCCTGGCCTTGATTCTTTGCCAGTATTTTTTTATTATTTCCAAAAATAATCTCCGTGGAGTTTCTGGTCATTCCAATAACTTTTGTTTCTACACATAAACAACACCATGCCAATTCTGCTGAAAACAGCGTCAGTCCGGGTTAGTTCCATTCAAATCATGAAAGTTAGAGTCCAAAACAAGGGCAAAAGTGTTTGCAAAAGTAGATACGACGGTGATGTATCAGACTCATATTGACAAATCAGATTATACACAAAAAGATCATTGATGATCTATGTCTATTTTTACACGCTGACACATAGCAGTAGCGTTCTTTGTGAAAGGCGCTATTGCTAGGTCGTTTAGTAGTAGCACCTTTTGCTATAGAACGCTACTGCTAAGCCATTCCATCTCCCCCCTCTCCGACCTATCCGATCCACTCACACTCACAGTCACTCGATCTCCCCCTCAACCCCCCACGTCGGTCCTCCCCCGTCGCCCCTCCTCTGATCTGCGCCGCCGCCACCTCCTCCTCCTCGCTGGACTCGGTACCGGCCTCCTCCTTCGTCCTCCCTCTAGTCGTCGCTGGCCGGTCCCTCCTCGCTCCGCCTTCCTCCTCCGTCCTTCCTCCACTCGCCGCCGGCTGGCCCCTCCTCGCTCCGTCTTCCTCCTCCGTCCTACTCTCTTCTCCCTCCTCGAGTCGCCCCTCCTTCTCCCTGCTCCCTCCTCCATCCACAACCCTCCTCCCTGCTACATTTTGATTTAGTAGGCTAGTTGATTTAGTTGATTCAGAACATTTTGATTTAGTTCTAGTATGTAGTTGATTTAGTTGATTTAGAACATCTTGACTTAGTTGATTTAGTAGGCTAGTTGATTTAGTTGATTTAGAACATTTTGATTTAGTAGGCTAGTTGATTTAGAAAATGGCGCCCCCACCACTATGTCGACTGTGCAAGTCAAGGTGCGCCAGCAGCCTTGCAACTAGCAACACTAGTAGAAAAAGGGCCTATAGTCCCGGTTCGTAAGGGCCTTTAGTCCCGGTTCCGGAACCAGGACTAAAGTGTCGGTACTAAAACCTCCCCCCTTTAGTCCCGGTTCAATCCAGAACCGGGACTAAAGGCCCTCCACGTGGGCAGTGCGCAGAGCCCAGTCAGGAGACCCTTTGGTCCCGGTTGGTGGCACCAACCGGGACCAATAGGCATCCACGCGTCAGCACTTCCGTGGCTGGGGTTTTTGTTTTTTTTAAAGGGGGGGGGGGTTGGGGGTTTTGGGGGGTTAATTTAGGTGTTTCATATATTGTGTTAGCTAGTTATAATTAATAAAGAGAAGTGTCCTCTGTTATGTCCGTGCTTGGTCGACGCTACGTACTATACATACGTATATAGAGAGGACTAGACACGCTAGCTAGCTAGTAAGCAAACGAAGGAAACAGAAGAACGTCATGAACATATATGCATATATACAGAGAGAAGTGATATCGACCACCTCTCCTTCTCCGAGAGATTGGTCAAACAACAAGTTCTCGTATATCTATCTGACACTACCGGCTACATATATACAATAATTATCTCTTACAAATATAATCATACGGACTCAGGGTCCACATAGAATTCTCCGTCTTCAGGGATCACGTGGTCAAGAAAGAATGCCGCCAATTCCTCTTGAATTGCTCGCATGCAAGCTGGTGCTAGGAGTTCATCCCGCTTCCGAAACATCTAATTTGAAGAAGGGGGTCAATACATATATATATAAATGAATGAAACTCAACACAAATGATGGTAATAAAATAAAATTGTGAATGTTGTTATTTACGTACTTCATATTGTTCGTTAGAGTACCCGCCCCGCTCACAGGTCGTGTGGCGGATGGACTCGCAGATGTAGTATCCACAGAAATCATTCCCTTGTTCCTGCCACAACCACTTTACAAGAAATAGAGGTCAATCAAACTGATAAGCAAGAATGCTAAATGGTATTGATGAAACTAGCGCTTGAATCACTAGGAGATGCGCGGAACATGATACTATAGTACTTACTTTCGGGTGTCTAAATTCCAGCTCCTTCGGCAGTCCCGGAACTATTTTGGTGAATTTTCTCCAAACCCTGCCGGACAAAGAAAACAATTACTTGATATCAGAAAATGAACAAAGTTGCTGATATGGTGGATAATGATCGATTTAACTTACTTCTTGAGGATTTCAGTCATGTCCGCATACTCCTTGGGATCTTTTCGTTTAGAGTCCAAGACGGTTACTACTCCCTGCTCAAGCTTAATCTCTAGGAGAATATAGTGGAAACTGCACACACATGCATAACTCATGAATTACATTACTATAACCTTGACTAATATACAAGGGAAACCCAATACGCACAAGACAGTAACACTCACCTGAAGTTGTAAGGAAAGAGTATTATATCTTTGTTTTGATTTATTACGAACGATCGTAGCAAGCTGGCCTCGGTAGCTGCGGCATGAAGTTTAACCTGAGTTGCATCTATGAGATATGTGTTAATGAACCCAATATCACCGACTTGTCTTTTCCTTAATTCGGCGATCTTCAATCTGCATAATATAGTGAGGATGATTATAAATACATGCAATGAAAGAGCTAAGCTATATAGAGAAACTTAATGACAGAAGTAGTACTACTTACAAACAGTAGCAGGCGACCGTTGTTTTATCGAGGGCCAATTGATTGAAAAACTGATAGAACTCCTCAAATGGAACAGGCAACAGATCAATTCCAACGAGGTCATGCTCCTTTTTAACTTTCACATACAAAGTACTCCTCCCCCCAGAGTCTCTGCAGATTTTCAAGTACCAATCATGCAATCTTCGCATCATCGTTGATAGAGATCTTTCATCTTTGACGAGAGGTTTCCCGTACTCGTATCTTTGTATATGCACCTCCAAGGGTTCATAATGTACTTCGTCGGGCAGGTAATCTGCAAGATTGCTATAACCGGGCACCATCCTCGGATCATTATCGACGTTGTGGCTAGGCACCTTGAGCGGGGGGCACGATTGCTTCGCTTGTTCGCCGAGCTGGGCAATTTGTTTCCCAGCTCGTCGTTCTTTCAGCCTTTCATCACTGACAGTACTTCTCGACCGCTCCGCTTCGGCAAATTCCTTTCCAATAATGCGGTCATAGTTTCCTTTCGGCGGATCAGACTTCGGTGGTTTTTTCAGGGCAGCCAGAGTGCGCTTCACTTTCACCCGATCTACCTTCTCCTCCGGAGGTGGATGTTTCTTTGCTTTCACCCCTTTAAAGAAGTTCCTCACTTCTTCTCGCGCGATCTCGGCGTTCTCCTCCAGGGTCCTCTCATATGGTAACTTCTCTGGAGTCTTCAGAGAAGGACCGAATCTGTATGTCCTCCCGCCTCTGGTTGTACTGCTAGACGCCGACCGAGCAGACGGAGCGGTTGTCTTCTTTACTTGCTTAAGCGGCGGAGGAGAAGGACTACGACGCGCCGGAGCAGCTGGAGCGGCGGCAGGTCTCTTCCGCCCTTGCTGACGAGGCGGAGAAGGAGGAGGCTGGCTGCTCGGGCGCGTCGGCGCAGGCGGAGAAGGAGGCGGAGTGCCGCCACGCGCCGGAGAAGGAGCCAGCCGAGGGCCCTGATCGTCACTCACCGGAGGAGGAGGCGGTGGAGGCGGAGTGCCCTGACTCGCCGGAGGAGGAGGAGGAGGCGGTGGCGTCCAGTTCGGAAGGTTGATGAGCTCCTTCCGCCATAGGCATGGAGTCTTCAGAGCAGACCCTAGCCGAGTCTCCCCTTCACCGGTAGGGTGGTCAAGCTGGAGGTCCTCAAATCCCTCCGTTATCTCATCCACCATAACCCTAGCATATCCTTCTGGAATCGGCCGGCAGTGAAAAGTTGCGCCGGGTTCAGTAGGATAACCAGAGCCAACAGCCGCCTTGACCTTCAAATTCAGCCATTGCGTCATAAGGTGGCAATTTTGAGACTCCGTTATAGCATCCACGGGATAGCTGGCAGGAGCCGTCAAGGCATGCTCCAGCTGAAGCAGCTCGGTGGAAGCCACGCTGCTTCTGCGCTGAGATGGCGGGGTAGCTTCGGGGGAGGCTTCGGCAGTACGTTTGCTGCGATTTGCTTCTCGTTCCTCTATCGCGTCTACCCTTGCTTGCAGCGCCTGTATTTGGGTCTGCTGCACTTTTTTCCTCCTCTCATGGGATTTGTAACCGCCTGCGTCCGGAAACCCAACCTTCCACGGAATGGAGCCTAGCGTGCCTCGTGTCCGTCCAGGGTGCTCAGGATTGCCGAGGGCCATTGTGAGCTCGTCGTTCTCTCTGTCCGGAAAGAACGTCCCTTCCTGCGCTGCTTCGATATACTGCTTAAGCTTACTGACTGGTATGTCCATTTGACCGTTCGTCCAAATGCACTTCCCTGTTACAGGGTCCAATGTTCCGCCAGCCCCGAAGAACCAAGTCCGGCAACGGTCTGGCCAGTTAATTGTCTCTGGTTCGATCCCTTTATGAACCAGATCATTCTCAGTCTTGGACCACTTAGGTCAGGCTACGAGGTAGCCACCTGACCCCGTGCGATGGTGAAGCTTCTTCTTCGCAGCATTTTGCTTGTTTGTCGCCGACATCTTCTTACTCTTTTCTGATGTCTTGTGGGCCACAAATGCGGGCCAGTGATCTCTGATCTTCTCATATCTGCCCTTGAATTCTGGTGTCTCATTATTTTCGACAAACTTATTCAGCTCTTTCTTCCACCTCCTGAATAGTTCTGCCATCCTCTTCAGAGCAAAAGACTTGATTAATTTCTCTTTAACTGGGTTCTCTGGATTATCCTTAGGCGGTAGGGTGAAATTTGACTTCAGCTCAGTCCAAAGATCATTTTTCTGCATATCATTGACATAAGACACCTCAGGGTCTTCTGTAGCCAGCTTAAACCATTGCTGGATGCTTATCGGGATCTTGTCCCTAACCAGAACCCCGCACTGAGCAACAAATGCGCTCTTTATCCGGAGGGGTTCAATAGGTTGGCCGTCGGGCGCGATTGCTATGATCTCAAACTTTTCATCCGAGCTCAACTTTTTCTTCGGGCCTCGTCTCTTTACCGAAGTTGTGCTCGATTCGGAGGGCTAGAAAAAAGAACAAAGACTTAATTAATATGTGTACATACCAAAACAATGAATGCATCAATCAGCTAGTCAGCATAGGCTTAACTAATATATATACCTGGCCGGACTCGGTTCGGTCACCGGAGCCGTCATCACGGTCTCCTTCTTGCACCGACATTGGGTCACCGGAGCCGTCCTCATGTTCTTCTTCTTGCACCGGCATTAGGTCACCGTAGCCAGCTTGTTCACCCTCTCCTTCCAGACCATCGGTTTCATTGAGACACAACGAGATGGCATCACTTCCTTCTGCGATTATGTCCCTCAACAACGCTTCTTTTGTTGCTTCGTCTAGGGCGGTGTCCATAGTTTCTACAAATATTTACAACATGGCAATTATTATTCAAACATGACAGATGGATATATTAGTGCCAAACGTAGAACTAGCTACCTAATCATAATAAGCTATCGGGAGGGGGTATATATCGACAACGACGACACTACATCTATGTCCCTCGACGACCCTCGTTCCTGATAAAAAAAGTGGAAGAAGAAGAAAAATAAGAGGAGAAGAAAGAATAGAGGAGAAGATACTTTCTATTTATTTTTCTTTCTTCTCCTCTATTCTTTCTTCTCCTCTTATTTTTCTTCTTCTTCTTCCTCTTTATTTAGGGTTTCTCCTCTACCGCTCCTCGACCTCTCGACGACCCTCGTTCCCGATAAAATAAAGAGGAAGAAGAAGAAGAAAAAAAAAGAGAAGAAAGAATAGAGGAGAAGACTTCCTCTTCTTCTCCCTCTTCTTCCCCTTCTTCCTCGCCTTTCTCATGAATGTCCGGCGTTCTCGACCCCCCCCCCCACGTGTCGAAGAAAAAAAAGAAGAAGAAAAAGAGGAGAAGAAGAAAGAAATAGAGGAGAAAAGAGAAAATAGAATATATATTCTATTTTTCTCTTCTTCTCCTCTATTCCTTTCTTCTTCTCCTCTTCTTTTTCTTCTTTTTTCTTCTTCTTATTAATTTCTCCTCGTCTTCCTCTCCCCTCTCGGCGACCCTAGACGCCCTCTCGACCCCCTCTTCTTCTCCCTCTTCTTCCCCTTATTCCCCGACTCTCTCATGAATGTCCGACGTCCCCCCTCCCCCCCCCTCATCATCATCTATCATCCCCCCTCTCATGTTCGAACTTTTCCGAACATATATAGCCACACATACACATAGCCACATACACATACATAGCCACACATACATATAGAACTTTTCTGAACATTCATATAAACTTTTCTGAACATTCATATACACATACATAGCCACATTCATATGAACTTTTCTGAACATATATAGATGATTTTCTAAAAATGTAACTTTTGCATATATGAACAGGAGAGCAGCGGCGGCAATGGGTGGCATCGTCGGCGACGGGGATGGGAAAGGGGGGAGCTCACTTGGGGCGGGCGGCGACGGGGAGAGGAGGCCAGCGACGGGAAGGAGGACGGCGGGCTCGGGGACGGCGTGCGCGGGTCTCGGGGACGACGGGCTCGGGGTGGCACACGGCGACGGGGACGGCCGCGGGCTTGGGGCGGCACACGGCGATGGGGACGACGGGCTCGGGGTGGCACACGGCGACGGGGACGGCCGCGGGCTCGGGGCGGCACACGGCGACGGGGACGATCGAGGAGGCGGGGCTCGGGGCAGGGCGCGCGGACGGCAGCGAGCTCGGGGCAGGGCGGCCGGCGACGGGAAGGAGGGCGCGACGATGACGACAGCGACAGGGCGCGGCGACGGCGATGGGGCAGGGCGCAGCGACGGCGACGGGGCAGGGCGCGGCGACGGCGACGAGGAGGACGAGTAGCCTGGCGGCGTCGGCGATGGGGAATGGAGCAGTTGGTGAAAATTTGCAAAGTGTGGGCTTATATAGCAGAGCCTTTAGTCCCAGTTCGTGGCAGCAACCGGGACTAAAGGGGAGCATTGGTCACGGTTGGTGCCACGAACCGGGACCAATGCCCCCTTTAGTCCCGGTTGGTGCCACCAACCGGGACCAATGGCCTCTGCTGCCCTGAGCCCAAAAGTTTAGTCCCACATCGCTAGCTGAAGGGCGCCGGCACTGGTTTATAAGCGCTGGTGTTCCTACCCATTCGAGCTCCTCTCTAATGCAGGCTTTCGGGCCTAAACTTGCTACTGCCTGTGGGCCTATTGGGCCTTCTACGGGCCTGAATCCTGGCCCATGTAGGGCTTCTAGTCGTATTCAGGCCGTGGAGGCCCAGTAGGAGGCATTTTTTGGTTTTTTCTTTTTTATTTCTATATTTTTTTTGGTTTTTTATTTTTTTTATTTCTACTTAAAACTAAATACTTACAGTTTTTTAGTGATTTCTTTTTGCTTTTAGGTCACAAAAATTATAAACTTTCTGTTAGTGCCATTAGTTTTAAATTTTAAATAGTTTAAATTTGAATTTTTAAAAATTTGTGTGAATCACTAGTTTATGAATAACTTTACTATAAAAATAGAAATTTTTTTCTATTTATTTTTTATTTCTACTTACAACTAAATACTTACAGTTTTTTAGTGATTTTTTTTACTTTTAGGTCAGAAAAATTATAAACTTTCTGTTAGTGCCATTAGTTTTAAATTTTAAATAGTTTAAATTTGAATTTTTCAAAATTTGTGTGAATCACTAGTTTATGAATAACTTTACTATAAAATTAGAAATTTTTTCTTCTTTGCTATTTATTTTTTATTTATACTTACAATTAAATACTTATAGTTTGATTTTAGGTCACAAAAATTATATTCTTTTTGCTATTGAAGAATATTATAGTTTTATTTTAGTTGATCATAACATAATATTTTAATTGATTGTTTTTATTGTCATAAAAGTTTTGTAGTTTATTCTGTTTGCTATTAATTCATTCTTTGAGCTAAATGACTCTGAAATTGGAAAGCATTTCAAAATGAACTCTGAAAAGGTTGAAAGTTGGCATGGTATCATCATTTCACCCACATAGCATGTTCCAAAAAGTAGAGAGGGTTACGACAAAAACTTGATGCACTTCGTGTACAAAATGGACAATCACTTTCGAAGTATCAAAGTTTCAAACCATAAGACATGAAAGCATTTCAAATGAACTCTGAAAAAGTTGAAAGTTGGGATGGTATCATAATTTCACCCACATAGCATGTGCATGTACAAAACGGACAATGGTAGCATGTTCGTCTGTTACAAATTTGGCATGGTATCATCATAATAGTTGCGGGAGAAAGTCTTCACTTTTTCTTCGCTTGTGTCATTTGCTTATTGCGTCGTAACCATGGATAATCTTCATTGTTTATCAGGATGCTTGGGTCAGCCTTGACATTGAAGGGAGGAATTTCATGAAACTTTTCATAATCTTCAGACATGTTTGTCTTGCCGTCCACTCCCAGGATGTCCCTTTTTCCTGAAAGAACTATGTGGCGCTTTGGCTCATCGTATGATGTATTCGCTTCCTTATATTTTCTTTTTCTCGGTTTGGTAGACATGTCCTTCACATAGATAACCTGTGCCACATCATTGGCTAGGACGAACGGTTCGTCAGTGTACCCAAGATTTTTCAGATCCACTGTTGTCATTCCGTACTTTGGGTCTACCTGTACCCCGCCGCCTAACAGATTGACCCATTTGCACTTAAATAAAGGGACCTTAAAATCAGGTCCGTAGTCAAGTTCCCATATGTCCACTCTGTAACCATAATATGTGTCCTTTCCGCTCTCGGTTGCTGCATCAAAGCAGACACCGCTGTTTTGGTTGGCGCTCTTTTGATCTTGGGCGATCGTGTAAAATGTATTCCCATTTATCTCGTATCCTTTGTAAGTCAATACAGTCAAAGATGGTCCCCTGGACAACAAGTACAACTCATCACAAACAGTGTTGTCACCTCTGAGACGTGTTTCCAACCAACTGCTGAAAGTCCTGATATGTTCACATGTAATCCAGTCGTCGCACTGCTCCGGGTGTTTGGAGCGCAGACTGTTCTTGTGTTCATTGACATACGGGGTCACCAAGGTAGAGTTCTGTAGAACTGTGTAGTGTGCTTGAGACCAATAATATCCGTCCCTGCATATTATTGAGTCTCTTCCAAGAGTGCCTTTTCCAGTCAGTCTCCCCTCATACCGCGATTTAGGGAGACCTATCTTGTTAAGGCCAGGAATGAAGTCAACACAAAACCCGATAACATCCTCTGTTTGATGGCCCATGGAGATGCTTCCTTCTGGCCTAGCGCGGTTACGGACATATTTCTTTAGGACTCCCATGAACCTCTCAAAGGGGAACATATTGTGTAGAAATACGGGCCCCAGGATGACAATCTCGTCGACTAGATGAACTAGGACGTGCGTCATGATATTGAAGAAGGATGGTGGGAACACCAGCTCGAAACTGACAAGACATTGTGCCACATCACTCCTTAGCCTTGGTGCGATTTCTGGATCGATCTTCTTCTGAGAGATTGCATTGAGGAATGCACATAGCTTCACAATGGCTAATCGGACGTTTTCTGATAGAAGCCCCCTCAATGCAACCGAAAGCAGTTGCGTCATAATCACGTGGCAGTCATGAGACTTTAGGTTCTGAAACTTTCTCTCTGGCATATTTATTATTCCCTTTATATTCGAAGAGAAGCCAGTCATGACCTTCATACTGAGCAGGCATTCAAAGAAGATTTCTTTCTCTTCTTTCGTAAGAGCGTAGCTGGCAGGACCTTTATACTGCTTCGGAGGCATGCCGTCTTTTTCATGTAAACGTTGCAGGTCCTCTCGTGCCTCAGGTGTATCTTTTATCTTCCCATACACGCCCAAGAAGCCTAGCAGGTTCACGCAAAGGTTCTTCGTCACGTGCATCACGTCGATTGAGGAGCGGACCTCTAGGTCTTTCCAGTAGGGTAGGTCCCAAAATATAGATTTCTTCTTCCACATGGGTGCGTGTCCCTCAGCGTCATTCAGAATAGCTAGTCCACCGGGACCCTTTCCAAAGATTACGTAGTGTAAATCATTGACCATAGCAAGCACGTGATCACCGGTGCGCATGGCGGGCTTCTTCCGGTGATCTGCCTCGCCTTTGAAATGCTTGCCTTTCTTTCGACATTGATGGTTGGTCGGAAGAAATCGACGATGGCCCAAGTACACATTCTTCCTGCATTTGTCTAGGTATATACTTTCAGTGTCATCTAAACAGTGCGTGCATGCGTGGTATCCTTTGTTTGTCTGTCCTGAAAGGTTACTGAGAGCGGGCCAATCGTTGATGGTCACGAACAGCAACACCTTAAGGTTAAATTCCTCCTGTCTGTGCTCATCCCACGTACGTACACCGTTTCCATTCCACAGCTGTAAAAGTTCTTCAACTAATGGCCTTAGGTACACATCAATTTCGTTGCCGGGTTGCTTAGGGCCTTGGATGAGAACTGGCATCATAATGAACTTCCGCTTCATGCACATCCAAGGAGGAAGGTTATACATACATAGAGTCACGGGCCAGGTGCTGTGATTGCTGCTCTGCTCCCCGAAAGGATTAATGCCATCCGTGCTTAAAGCAAACCATACATTCCTTGGGTCCTTTGCAAACTCATCCCAGTACTTTCTCTCGATTTTTCTCCACTGCGACCCGTCAGCGGGTGCTCTCAACTACCCATATTTCTTTCGGTTCTCACTGTGCCATCGCATCAACTTGGCATGCTCTTCGTTTCTGAACAGAAGTTTCAACCGTGGTATTATAGGAGCATACCACATCACCTTCGCAGGAACCCTCTTCCTGGGGGGCTCACCGTCAACATCACCAGGGTCATCTCGTCTGATCTTATACCGCAACGCACCGCATACCGGGCATGCGTTCAGATTCTTGTATGCACCGCGGTAGAGGATGCAGTCATTAGGGCATGCATGTATCTTCTCCACCTCCAATCCTAGAGGGCATACGACCTTCTTTGCTGCGTATGTACTGTCGGGCAATTCGTTATCCTTTGGAAGCTTCTTCTTCAATATTTTCAGTAGCTTCTCAAATACTTTGTCAGCCACAGCATTCTCTGCCTTCCACTGCAGCAATTCCAGTACGGTACCGAGCTTTGTGTTGCCATCTTCGCAATTGGGGTATAACCCTTTTTTGTGATCCTCTAACATGCGATCGAACTTCAGCTTCTCCTTTTGACTAATGCATTGCGTCCTTGCATTGACAATGACCCGGCGGAGACATCATCATCGGGCACATCGTCTGGTTCCTCTTGATCTTCAGCAGCTTCACCCGTGGCAGCATCATTGGGCACATCGTCTGGTTCCCCTTGATCTTCACCAGCTCCCCCCGTTGCAGCATCACCGTATTCAGGGGGCACATAGTTGTCATCGTACTCTTCTTCTTCACCGTCTTCCATCATAACCCCTATTTCTCCGTGCCTCGTCCAAACATTATAGTGTGGCATGAAACCCTTGTAAAGCAGGTGGGAGTGAAGGATTTTCCGGTTAGAGTAAGACCTCGTATTCCCACATTCAGTGCATGGACAACACATAAAACCATTCTGCTTGTTTGCCTCAGCCGCATCGAGAAACTCATGCACGCCCTTAATGTACTCGCGGGTGTGTCTGTCACCGTACATCCATTGCCGGTTCATCTGCGTGCATTATATATAATTAAGTGTCCAAATTAATAGAAGTTCATCATCACATTAAAACCAAAGTGCATACATAGTTCTCATCTAACAACATATAGCTCTCCAGAGCATCTAATTAATTAAACCATACATTGAAACTATGTAAAACATTTCAATGCGAAAACAAATGCGATCATAATCGCAACCAAGGTAACAATTGATCCAACGGCATAATGATACCAAGCCTCGGTATGAATGGCATATTTTCTAATCTTTCTAATCTTCAAGCGCATTGCATCCATCTTGATCTTGTGATCATCGACGACATCCGCAACATGCAACTCCAATATCATCTTCTCCTCCTCAATTTTTTTATTTTTTCCTTCAACAAATTGTTTTCTTCTTCAACTAAATTTAACCTCTCGACAATAGGGTCGGTTGGCATTTCTGATTCACATACATCCTAGATAAATAAAATCTATGTCATGTTGGTCGGCATAATTTTCATAAAAATAAATGAACCAATAGTTATAAAGATAATATACATACCAAATCCGAATCATAGACAGGACGAGGGCCGACGGGGGCGGATACCAAAACCATCGCACTATATAAGATGCAATAATAAATGTAAGAAAATGATACAAGTATCTATCTAAACATACAAGTAAGAATATTTTTCCTTTCAGAAAGAAGATAAGAACAAGAGGCTCACCACGGTGGTGTCGGTGATGAGATCGGCGCGGGTGATCGACGGCGGTGAATACGGGGACGGGGCGTGACGGACCGCTAAATCTAGACAAATCTCGAGGAAAATGGAGCTTGGAGGTCGAGCTTCGAGAGGAGAAAGCTTAAGTAGTGTGGCTCGGGCATTCCATCGAACACCTCATGTGCATAGGAGGTGAGCTAGAGCACCACAAAGCCCTCTCCCCCTCGGCCAGAAAAAACAGAGCACTGTGCTCTGCTCTTGCGCGAGGGGGTATATATAGGCACCTCATTGGTCCCGGTTGGTGGCATGAATCGAGACTAAAGGGGAGCCTTTGGTCCCGGTTCAAGCCACCAACCGGGACCAATGGTGGTGGGCCAGGAGCGAGGCCCATTGGTCCCGGTTCATCCCACCAACCGGGACCAAAAGGTCCAGACGAACCGGGACCAATGGCCCACGTGGCCCGGGCGGCCCCCTGGGCTCACGAACCGAGACCAATGCCCACATTGGTCCCGGTTCTACACTGAACCGGGACTAATGGGCTGAGCCGGCCTGGACCATAGCCCTATTTTCTACTAGTGCAAGTTGTTCGGCATCTACTTCCAGTCGATTTTTCGTCATGCGGCGGTAAGAAATTAGATGAAATGCAACAACTATTTTATTTTTAGTGTTGGCATTACTGCATTTTGTCATTTTGCTTTTTACACGGATCGTCCCATGCAATGTGAAGTTGAAATTCAACAAGCTGACAGGATACACTGTGACATTTGAGGCTGCTGGGGGGCCGTACACTATGGAGGTCGAGAAAGGACGCAATATTTCGCAGATTGGAGGAGATGGATGGGCCTGTTTCCTTTCCCACATGCGTATTACTGGTGGTGAGTTGATCGGCTTCTCCTTCAGAGCACAAAGACCCAAGTTGGCTGTCATTTATCTCAACCTAGTGGAAGATGACGAAAATGATGAAGATGACGAAGATGATGAAGATAATGAGGACCCACTCAATGAAGATGATGAGAACCCACTTCATGAAGCCATCATAGCTCAAAGAATGAGGCTGAGCGAGGAGGAGGTGTGCAACCTATGGGACATAATTCCGCCACGTGATGACTTTGTCGGGGTGCCATTCGTGACCCGCCTTACAAGTACCATGGTCGATCGAGGAGGAGGTGTGCAACCTATGGGACATAATTCCGCCACGTGATGACTTTGTCGGGGTGCCATTCATGACCCACCTTACAAGTACCATGGTCGATCGGCATGAAATGGTATGTTATACGTACTGCCTGTAGTAATTTTATGATATATATATATATATATATATATATATATATGCTTTATTGTTATACTTACAAATGCAAATTAATCGATGATATGCTTAGTGAATCCGATGATATGCTTAGTGTAGAGTCCAATGATATGCTTTGTGGAATCTAGTCGATGATATGCTTTACTATAGAGTCTGATCACATGCTCTTATTAGTGTAGAATCCAAGGAACTATTAATAGTGTAGATAATCCATATATACTTATTAGTAGAATTCATGATTAGTTAGTACAAATGCGTAGTACTGTGTCTTTTGGTAGTGTAGAAATCTAAACTTACTAGAAATATATTTGCAAGAGTATGTGCAAGGCTATTTATTAATTGATATGTTTTCCTTATTCAGAAATTGCCAAAGAACCTATCTGTGAGTTGTTGCATCGAGCATAATGAAGAAGGCTCAGCTGGACTACACCTTACTGCAAGAGGCTCCGTCACCACCTGTACTTACCGCATGTACACAGACAGTCGCACACACTTAAACTCGGTTGGGTGGAAGAGATTCCTCATTGGCAAGAATCTTCGTGTTGGACAGACCATCCTAATTACTATCAGGAACACCCACCGCCCAGGCTTGAGGATGATGATCGTCGTCGATATCATCTAGAACTACATATGTGTGTGTGGCTATATCATCTAGAACTACATATGATGATCGTCGTCGATATCATGTAGAACTACGTATGATGATCGTCGTCGATATTATCTAGAACTACATATGATGATCGTGGGCGATATCACCTTGTACTGCTTGAGGATACATGTTGAGTATATATGAAATTATTATCTAGTACTCCCTCCGTCCCAAATTACTCATCGTGGTTTTAGTTCAAATTTGAACTAAAACCACGACGAGTAATTTGGAACGGAGGGAGTACTACCTAGTACCTATAATTAGGGATGGCAACGGGGCCCCATACCCGCCAAACCCGTGGGGATTTCATCTATTAGGGGGTGGGGATGGGCGAAAAACATCCCCATGGGGATATTTACCAAACTATTTTATTCCCCATAGGGTACAACGGGGATGGGGATGATATCGTATTCCCCAGACCCAATACCCATCGGGGACCCGGTTAGTAACTATGATACTGCGGTCAACCATAAAATATTCACAAACAAACTTGTGAAAACAAAAAAAAGCACTGAAAAAACCTTAAACCTATCTCACATCCTCACCTCAGCTGCCACCATGACCAAGAAGTCAATACGAGCTAGATAGGCATTAGTAGGACAAGGACAACACCATGTATGTATGTTGATTATAGGGTGCCATATTATGTATATGAGTATTTGTTTATGGGGATGGGGACCATAATGGGGCCCCGTTCCCAGTGGGGCATGGGTATGGGGAAATTTCATCCCCAGTCATGTAAATGGGGATGAGGATGAGATGATAGGGAATAGATGGGGATGGGGATGTTGTATGTATCCCCATAGGGGATTGTCCCCATTGCCATCCCTACCTATAATGCTTTATGAAATTGATATCTAGTAGTACCTACTATCTGGAAATTGCTGTTTATTGAAGCTGAAACGGGGTAGGAAGCCAGGGGGGTGATGAAACATGTAGTAGCGCGGGTACAGACCGCGCTACTACTAACAGTTAGCTATAGCGCCTTATTGCACTAGTAGAAAAAGGGTCAAACGTGAAGCACATTAGTGCCGGTTTGAATTTGAGCTGGCTCTAATGTGTGCATTAGTGCCGGTTCCAACGGCTAGCTGTCCGCTCTCATTAGTACCAGTTCGTGGCGAACCTTTAGCACCAGTTCGTCCAACAAACCGGTACTAAAGTGAGTGGTGGCAGGATGTTGTCAGTCCGGGGCCCCTCCAGCACCTTTAGTACCGGGTCGTATCACGAACCGGTACTAAAGGTCGTCCTACATACACCCTTCGTCCACCCGAGCTCGCTCTGTTCTTCCCCTTTCCCCTCTCCTCTCTGTTCTTTCCCTCTTCCTCTCAAGCTCATCACACATTTTGCCCAAAATTTGTCAAGATTTGAAGGCCCCCATCCATTCAAATGATCACAAAGGTTAGCAACTTTGTCCTTTCATCTCTCATTGCTAGATTAGCTCGTGAAATGCTTTATATAGTGATTGATTTTTGAGTTTAGTAATTTGGGAGGAATTATATATGTGTGCTAGTATTTCATTTACATGCAATTTGAGGTCAAAAATAACACTTAGTTTGCATATGTAGGTGTGGTTTACTTAGTACCTTCTAAATCTCCGTCGTAACCACCGTCGATCGCTCGTAACGTCCCGTCACTGGCACCACCTTGTGGTGAGCCTCTTGTTCATGAAGTTTTATATAAAAAATTGATGTTTGTGTTATATGGATATATAGTTACTCGTATGATTATCTTACCCATACGTTGTTTGTTATACATAGTGCCATGGTTTTGATATCCGTCCCCGTCGGCCCTCGTCCGGGTTATGATGCAGATGTGGTATATTCTCTTTTAAAACTATTCATTGCATTTCGTGTTTATGAAAAATTATGCCCATCAAGTTGACATAGATATTTGTATGTAGGAGGTAGTTGAACCGGAAATTCCAACCGACCCTATTGTCGAGAGGTTAAATTTAGTTGAAAGAGAAAACGAGGATTTGAAGGAAAAATTGAAAAGAATTGAGGGGGAGAAGATGGAATTGGAGTTGCATGTTGCCGATGTCGTCGATGATCACAAGATTAAGATGGAGAAAATGTGCTTGAAGATTAGAAAGATTAGAAAATATGCCATTCATAGTGAGGCTTGGTATCATTATGCTGATGGATCAATTGTTACCTTAGTTGCGATCTTGATCGCATTTGTTGTTGCATTTAAATTCTTTAGCTAGAGAGTTATTTGGTTGTTGCATTTAAGTGTTGTATGATCTTTATGTATGAACTTTATGTATTGTATTAATTTGGTGTTTTCGGTGCTGTGTATTGAAGATGAGCCGGCAATGGATGTACGATGACCGATGTTCTCCCAAGTTCATTAATGGTGTGCATACTTTTCTGCTTGCGGCTGAGGCAAACAAGCGGGCGGATGGTTTTATGCCTTGTCCATGTGCTAGCTGTAAGAATGGTCACAATTACTCTACGTCAAGAACCATTCACGTCCACCTGTTTGAGTCCGGTTTCATGCCCCACTATAATGTTTGGACCAAGCATGGAGAAAGAGGGGTTATGATGGAAGACAATGAAGAAGAAGAGGACGACGATAGCTATCCTGGCCATGGGTTCCCTAAATACAATGATACAACAATGAGGGAAGAAGCTGAACCGGTAATGCAGGAAGAAGCTGAGCCGGCAATGCGGGAAGAAGCTGAAGAAGAGGCATCGGATGAGCCCGTTGATGATCTAGGTCGGTCCATTGCCGATGCAAAGAGAAACTGCGCAAGTGATTTGGAGAAGAAGAAGTTGCAGCGCATGTTAGAGGATCACAAAAAATTGTTGTACCCGAATTGCGTAGGTGACAAGAAAAAGCTGGGCACCACACTGGAATTGCTACAATGGAAGGCAGAGAATGGTGTATCTGACAAGGGATTTGGAAAGTTGCTGGTAATGATAAAGAATATGCTTCCAAAGGACAACGAATTTCCTGAGAGTATGTACGAAGCAAAGAAGGCTGTCTGCCCTCTAGGGTTAGAGGTGAAGAAGATACATGCATGCCCTAATGATTGCATCCTCTACCGCGGTGAGTATGAGGATTTGAACGCTTGCCCAGTATACGTTGCATTGCGCTATAAGATCAGCCGCGATGACCCTGGTGATATCGAGGGCGAGCGCCCGAGGAAGAAGATTCCTGCCAAGGTCATGTGGTATGCTCCTATAATACCACGGTTGAAATGTTTGTTCCAAAACAAAGAGCATGCCAAGGCGATGCGATGGCACAGAGAAGACCGTAAGAAAGACAGAAAGTTGAGAGTACCCGCTGACGGGTCGCAGTGGAGAAAAATCGAAAGAAAGTACGGGAAGGAGTTTGCAGATGACACAAGGAACGTATGGTTTGGTCTAAGCACAGATGGCATTAATCCTTTTGGGGAGCAGAGCAGCAACCATAGCACCTGGCCTGTGACTCTTTGTTTGTATAACCTTCCTCCTTGGTTGTGCATGAAGCGGAAGTTCATTATGATGCCAGTGCTCATCCAAGGTCCTAAGCAACCCGGCAACGACATTGATGTGTACCTAAGGCCATTAGTTGAAGAACTCTTACAACTGTGGAATGGAACAGGTGTACGTGCGTGGGATGAGCACATGGGGGAAGAATTTGACCTAAAGGCATTGCTGTTCATGACCATCAATGATTGGCCTGCTCTCAGTAACCTTTCAGGACAGACAAACAAGGGATACCGCGCATGCACGCACTGTTTGGACGATACCAACAATATATATTTGGCTAATTGTAAGAAGATTGTGTACCTGGGACATCGTCAATTTCTTCCGAGCAGGCATCCCGTAAGAAAGAAAGGCAGGCATTTCAAAGGTGAGCGGATCACCGGACAAAGCCTCGCCACCGTACTGGTGCTGATGTACATGATATGGTCAAGGATTTGAAGGTGGTCTTTGGAAAGGGTCCTGGTGGACAACCTGTTCCGAATGACGCTGACGGGCACGCACCCATGTGGAAGAATAAATCTATATTTTGGGACCTGCCCTATTGGAAAGACCTAGAGGTCCGCTCCGCAATCGACGTGATGCACGTGACGAAGAATCTTTGTGTGACCCTGCTTGGCTTCTTGGGTGTGTATGGGAAGACAAAAGATACACCTGAGGCACGGGAGGACCAACAACGTATGCACGGAAAAGACGGCATACATCAGGGTCATGCAAGCTACGCTCTTACCAAAGAAGAGAAGGAAATCTTCTTTGAATGCCTGCTCAGTATTAAGGTACCGTCTGGCTTCTCGTCAAATATAAAGGGAATAATAAACATGGCAGAGAAAAAGTTCCAGAACCTAAAGTCTCATGACTGCCACGTGAAGGACGCTGCTCTTAGGAAGATGGCAGTTGCATTCAAGAACCACAAGATTCGTGAATGGGCCAAGTACGTCAAGGGAGGAAGGAAGACTCCAGTATTCAAGGGAACACTAGAGAAGCAAAGTGCTCATTGGGACGATTTCGTGAAATTCAAGGATTCGGAATTATCTAAGGAACGGTCGAGAATAAACAAGGCCAATGCCTCAAAAAAGGATAAGTTCCATAAGCTGGGGCCAGGTGGCTATGCGGTGGGAATACCTAAGTGGGATAAGTCTGAGAAATAGCTGCTGGATGCAGGTGTCACTCCAGAAACATTGAGCTGGCCCCCCAGGTGCAAGACTCGGTTCTATGCGCATGGGGGGGAGTTGGACCCGAAGACAGGCAAAGTTTCGAAGAAGGCATGTCTAGACGGAGCCAAAGATAAGCTACTTGTTGCAATAGAAGAGGCTCGATCGGGGGTGTTCGAGCCCAACAGAGAGAACGACGAGCTTACGCGTGCCTTGGGAAATCCTGAACACCCGGGAAGAACACGAGGCATGGGCGCTATGCCGTGGTATGAGGGGTTTTTGGACTAGAACGCCGACTACAGAACCCATGTGAGAAAGAAGATTGCGGAGGAGAAGAAGAGGAAGATGGAGGAGGAGCAGAGGAAGCTAGACTATGAACGCCTTCAAGGCCTAGAATCAGTGCACGCGGACTTGGCAGTCAAATTCCAGTAGCAGCAGGAGCAGATCGACTCACTTAGCCAGCAAAGGGGGTCTCAGCAGCTAGCGGATGATCCACCATTGGATAGCACCGTCCCATCCATGCCGAGAAGCAGCGTGGGTTCCGTCCCGGGCGACGCATTGCTGGATAGCTACCCAGTGGATGACATCATGGAGAACACTAACTGCGAGCTACACTTCAAAATGAAGAACATATCCATGAAGGTGGCGGACGCCCTTGATTTTACAAATCCCCCCAAGGCAACCTTCCATTGCAACCCGATTCTAGCGGGCTATGCTCGTGTCTTGGTTGATGAGGTGGTGGACCAATATTCGGGGCTAGAACTTGACATTCCTGGAGGTGACGATGAGCACACACTGGGAGAGGCCAACCATCGTATCATCCTATGGAGAAAGGATTGCATCATCTTTCGAAGGCCACCGACACCTGTAAGTGCATCTAGTGCCACCCCTAGTTGGTTTTGGAGTACTGACGACAAACCTAGTTGAGGGACTAATGTGACTGAGAGAATTGCAGGATAACACAGGTAGAAGTCCCTCATTGATTCGGTTTTTCCTACTAGAGATGACCCCTAAAAATGTATGAAGACATTGAAGTCAATGGTGGTATATGAAGATATTCACATTGAAGACTATGACAAGAGAAGACACCACATGAAGCCTATGGAGCTCGAAGACTTAGATCTGTCGTAGTTCCTTTTCATTTGTGTTGAGTCATAGGAACCACCGTACTGTTAAGTGGGGTCCAAGAGAACCAGTCAGAATGACTGAAGTGATGCCTAATTAAAAACCTATGTCTTCGAGTGAAGACTATGAGAGCTAATCTTGTCCAGAGTCGGACAAGTCAGCTTTGCTTGTAGCCCAAGTAAAGTTGCCGTGTGGGTTTGAAATCTAACCATTGGAACACGTGTCAGTTCCTTAGTGACCCAGGGTCATTTCGGACAAATCAGGTCGGGTTGCCTAGTGGCTATAAATAGCCCACCCCCTACAACCATAAACGGTTGGCTGTTCAGATTCAGTGCACGACTTTTGTCGTTTGAGAGCAACCCACCTCGAAGCCTTTGAGAGAGAGAATACCTAGCGAGGATAAAGCCGTAACCACCCAGAGCCAGAGAGAATCTGGCATCACTTGAGTCTTCTTGTCTGAGTGATCTGAAGACTTATTACACTTGAGGACTGTGCATCCTCCTGCCGGTTAGGCGTCGCGTTCTGAGCATCCAAGAGACATTGTGGATTGCCGGTGAACGAAGTCTGTGAAGGTTTGGGAGTCTACCTTGAAGACTTACCAGAGTGATTGGGCGAGGTCTGTGTGACCTTAGCTCAAGGAGAATACGGTGAGGACTGGGTGTCCTGAGCTGCGTGTTCAGGACTAGGTGTCCGGGACTGTGTGTCCTAAGGTTTAAATACCTAGCCGCTCCAACCAGACGTACAGTTGTCACAGCAACTGGAACTGTTCCAACAAATCATTGTCTTCAACGAGTCACTGGTTTCATCTTCACTTCCCTTTACTTACCGGTACACGTTGTGAAGTCATTGCATGTTTGCTCTGTCTTTTGTCTTCAAAACGTGAATGTATGTTCTGTTTGGCTTCATAATATCTTCCTACCTGATCCTTATTACACTGCGGCTATTTGTCATTGTGCTTTCACTCTATTGAATACTTGAACATGGCTTGCCTAGTGTAGTCTACCTTCCGCTGCATAGTAATAGGCATATCTCTACTGTTTGTCTTCATAACTTCCATGTTTTGAAGACTTTCATAAAAATTGCCTATTCACCCCCACTCTAGTCGATATAACGCACTTTCAATTGGTATCAGAGCAAGGTGCTCCCTTGTTCTGTGTGATTCGGTTTAACCACCTGGAGTTTTAGCTATGTCGACTGCAGGGATAATTAAAGTCTCCGCTGCGTGCCCCATCTTTGATGGAACTGAATATCCCTACTGGAAGAATAAGATGCGCATGCATCTTGAAGCCATTGACGTCGACCTATGGTATGTCGTCGAGAACGGCGTTCCCAAGGCTGGAGAAGGTGTCACTGCTGCTGATGTCAAGAAATTCGTTCAACTGGACTCTACTGCCAAGAATATCATCTGTGGTCATCTGACCAAAGGACAGTATGGCCGTGTGAGTGCTTTGAAGACATCGAAGTTGGTCTGGGACTGGCTCTCCAAGGTCAATGAAGGCATCTCAACCCAGAGAGATCAGAGAATCAGTGTTCTTCGTAACCTCTTCAACCGCTTCAAACGAAATGACAATGAGAATGTCCAGCACACATTTGACCGACTCACTGACATCACAAATGAGCTTCAAGCCCTCGGCGCCACTGAGATCACCAAACATGAAGTTGTCAAGACGCTGCTGAGATCACTTGATAGTTCGTTTGACATCCTAGCCCTGATGATTCAAGAACGTCCTGATTTCAAGACACTCGATCCGTCTGACATACTTCAGAGGCTCAACACACATGAGTTTCAGCTTTCTGAGAAAAGAGATATCTACGGTCCAAACTATTGGCGAACTCGTGCCTTGAAGGCAAAAGCTGTTTCCTCATCTGAAGAAGAATCTGACAGCAGTTTGATGATCCTGAAGACATTGGAAGGGAACTTGCAATGCTTGTGAAGAAGTTCCAAAAATTCACCAAGAAGAAAGGCTTCAGAAAGTCTTCATGATCAAGCTCAAGGAATGATGAAGCTTCTGCTCATGACTACAAGAAGAAAACATGCCACAAGTGCAAGAAAACTGGACACTTCATCTCTGAGTGTCCACAGTGGGACAATGAGAACAGAAAGAAGAAGAAGAGCAAGGAATATGACTCTGACGACAAGAAGAAGAAAAATACTCAAAGTCCTCTTCCAAGTCTTCCTCAAAGTCTTCATCACACAAGAAGAGCTCATCTGACAAGGCACGTGCATTTGTTGGCAAGGAAATGGACTCAGAGGAGGAGTCCGCTTCTGAGGAGGCGGAGGTGGAGTCGGAGGAGGAGTCTGATTCTGGCATTGCAAGTCTGGCTACAACATACGTTGCTAAGTCCATCTTCAACACTGAAGACAATGACTTCACCGCCGACACCGATGCAAATGACAAGGACTACTCCACTCCTTCCTACTGCTTCATGGCACGCGGTGCCAAGGTAAACACACGCACTACTCATTATCAAACATCTAGTGATGATGACTCTGACTGTGGTTCAAAACCCAGCTACAAAACACTTGCTAAAATTGCAACTGAACAACAGAAAGCTATGGAACATATTCAAAAACTGTTAGACAGAAGCGATGATCTGTTGGGTGCTGAAATGACTCGATCTGAATCCTTAATTGAAGACATAAAAAATCTTCACTTTAAGTATCAGGAACTTGAAAGTCGTCATGATACTCTCTCAACAACTCATGAAAAGCTTTCCTATGATTATCTTCAAAGGAAGCAAGATCTTGAGAAATTGAGAGCGGCTCATGAAGATCTTCAAAAGGAAAATGAGTCACTTCGTGCCAAACAGATCAGTTCCGCTCAGGAAGGATTTGAACCACCATGTCTTAAATGCATTGAGCGTGATAATGCTACTTGTGTTGCTGAATGTTCCACTGCTACTGCTGTTGCAATATCTTCAACTGTTGATGTGGTAACTAACCCGTCTGCTGAGGATACCACCGCTATTGCTGATGAGAATGCTAGGTTGAAGACATTGCTTGAAACAAGGATGTACAAAAGTCTTAAAGGGCATCAAACATTATGTGATGTCCTCAAGAAGCAGATTCTGAACCGAAACCCTAGGAAAGAGGGTGTTGGGTTCGTAAGGAAAATGAATGCAGATGGCTCTTACTGGAAACCTGAGCAGTACCCCAAAACCATGTGGGTTGCTGCAAAGGAACCTTCAGCAGATCCATCCAATCTATCTGGCTTCACTTGTGTTAACCCCATTATCATTGATGAATCCTTTGATGCAAACTATGTACTGTTTAAAAATCAGAATGGTGAAGTGCTTGCCAGGTACATTGGTACTAACTGCAGGAATGGACCGCCTATGAAGAAGATCTAGGTTCCGAAAATGTGTCTGGAAAATCTTCCTGTGAATGTCTTCATGACACCTCACATGAAGACAAACCTCAGACCAAAGGCTTCATACGGTCCAAAGACTTCATACAGACAGAGGACTCACCTGAGTCGCACTAACGCAAATGTTCTGCAGGGAAACCATACTCAGGCATATGAATATGAGAGTGGTTCATCAAACCGCCATGTTCATATGACCAAGAACTATTCTGCCTATTCTTATGAGTACTATTGTCCGCCTGCTAGACTGTTTGCTAGGGCTCCAAAGCCAAAATTCTCAGATGCTGCACTTTGACTTATTGCTTCTAAGCCACCCTTGAAGATGTGGGTGGCTAAGAAAGCTTAACTCTCTTTTGCAGGAAAAGGTCTCCAGCAGAAAACCAAAATCTTCTGACGCTATTGCTGGGGACCTTAAACATCTTGTAGGGCGCAATATCAATTGCCCGAATGGCATTACTATGTACTTCGTTCCTAAATCGCATGCTACTCTCCCTATTAGTCCTAATCTGGATCTAAGTTTTCATAACCCACTGGTTCGTCAAATGTTTTTGCTTCACAATTCTCTTCGTGAAGCCTATCCCCCTAACTGCACTGTAGGGTACGACACCAGCGTCTTCAGAATGGATTATAGACAGTGGGTGTACAAATCACATGACTGGCAAAAGAAGCCTTCTTATGGACTCAACCTTACGTCCATCCGACAAGAGCCACATCACATTTGCTGACACTGCTAAAAGTAAGGTATTGGGTCTAGGTAGAGTTGCAATCTCAAGGGATCAACACATGGATAAAGTCATGCTTGTTGAATCCCTTGGCTTCAACTTAATGTCTGTCTCAATGCTTTGCGATTTGAACATGATCGTAATATTTGGAAAATATCGTTGCCTGGTACTAATGGAATCTGACAAGTCTCTAGTGTTTGAAGGGTATCGGAAAGATGATTTGTATGTGGTAGATTTCTCAGCAGGGCCACAGCTTGCAGTATGTCTTCTGGCGAAAGCTTCAGAATGCTGGCTTTGGCATCGGAGGCTTGGGCATGCTGGCATGAGGAACCTCCACACCCTTGTGAAGAAGAAACATGTCATAGGCATCGAGGGCATCAAGTTCAAGAAAGATCACTTATGCGGTGCCTGCGAAGCAGGGAAGATGACGAGGGCCAAACATCCCTCGAAGACAATCAGGAGCACTACTCGACCCTTCAACTTCTTCACATGGATCTTTTTGGTCCCACTCACTACTCAACATTTACCACCACTGCTTGCCTCTATGGCTTTGTCATTGTTGATGATTACTCTAGATATACTTGGGTGCACATAATCCTTTACAAGACTGAAGTGCAGGATGTCTTCAGACGCTTCGCCAATCGAGCTATGAACAATTACGGCGCCAAGATAAAGCACATCAGAAGTGACAATGGCACTGAATTCAAGAACACTGGACTTGATACATATCTTGATACCTTGGGCATCACACATGAATTCTCAGCCCCGTACACACCACAGCAGAATGGCGTCGTCGAACGCAAGAACAGAACACTCATTGAGATGGCCAGAACAATGCTAGACGAATACAAGACTCCAAGAAAATTCTGGCCTGAAGCCATCGACACTGCATGCCATACAATCAATCGTGTTTATCTTCACAAGCTTCTGAACAAGACATCTTATGAACTCCTAACTGGCAAGAAGCCAAACGTCAGTTACTTCAGAGTATTTGGCACAAGGTGCTGGATCAAGGACCCACACCACACCTCAAAGTTTGCACCAAAAGCACATGAAGGTTTTATGCTTGGATATGGAAAGGATTCTCACTCCTAAAAAGTGGTTGAAACAGTGGATGTGCGGTTCGATGAGACCAATGGGTCAAAAAGAGAGCAACTGCCAAATGTGCTAGATGAAGTTCCATCCAGTGAATCAATCAAGCTAATGGGAACTGGTGAGATTATACCTTCTGAAGCTCATCCTGAAGAAGAACTTATCATCTCAGCACCTGATCCACATGAAGACAATGCTCAGCCTGAAGACATTCCTCCCAACAACAACACAGATCAGCAAGAGCAAAGTCTTCGCCCTGTACATCCTCGTGTTGCCAATGAAGTGCAGATTGAGAGAATAATTGACAGCATCAATGCACCTGGTCCACTCACTCGTTCAAGGGCAACTCAGCTGGCAAATTTCTGTGGGCACTTCGCATTCGTCTCAATTACAGAACCCAAGAAAGTTGAAGAAGCCTTCATGGAACCTGAATGGATTCAAGCTATGCAAGAAGAGCTTCAACAGTTTGAGCTGAATAATGTATGGGAACTGGTTAAGCGTCCTGATCCACGCAAGCACAATGTAATAGGCACCAAATGGATATACCACAACAAGCAAGATGAGCATGGTCAAGTTGTCAGAAACAAAGCTCATCTTGTTGCTTAAGGATATACTCAAGTGGAAGGCATTGACTTCGATGAAACATTTGCTCCTGTGGCTAGACTTGAAGCCATACGTATACTGCTGGCCTATGCAAATCATCATAACATACTTCTGTATCAAATGGATGTGAAGAGTGCCTTTCTCAATGGCAAGATTGAAGAAGAAGTATATGTTGCACAACCGCCTGGCTTTGAAGATCCAAAACATCCTGACATGGTATACAAGCTCAAAAAGGCACTGTATGGCCTCAAACAAGCCCCTCGGGCCTCATACAAGCTCAAAGGTTTCATACCTGGTTCCCTAGACCCCACTCTCTTCACGAAGACATATGATGGTGAACTGTTTGTGTGCCAAATATATGTGGATGACATTATCTTTGGCTGCACCAATCAGCAGTACAGTGAAGAGTTTGGATACATGATGCAAGAGCAATATCACATGTCCATGATGGGGGAGCTGAAGTTCTTCCTCGGTCTTCAAATACGACAACAACGCAACGGCATCTTCATATCTCAAGAGAAGTATGTCAAAGAGTGCCTGAAGATGTTTGGTATGCAAGACTGCAAAGGCTTCACAACAACAATGCCAGCCAAACATCATCTGGGTCCCGACGACAATGGTAAAGAGTTCGATCAAAGGGTATACCGCTCCATGATTGGTTCTTTGCTTTATTTATGTGCATCTAGGCCAGATATTATGCTTAGAGTTTGCATGTGTGCTCTATTTCAAGCGGGACCAAAGGAGTCGCATCACTTAGCTGTGAAGCGAATTCTTCGATATTTGGCTCACACCCCAACTCTAGGATTATGGTATCCAAAGGGCTCAGAGTTTGATCTGGTTGGATTCTCGGATGCTGATTATGCTAGTGACAAGGTTGATCGGAAGTCTACATCAGGCACTTGTCACTTTCTGGGACGATCACTTGTATGTTGGTATTCAAAGAAGCATAATTGTGTATCCCTCTCCACTACTGAATCTGAATACATTGCTGCTGGATCTTGCTGCGCTCAGCTTCTGTGGATGAAGCAAACTCTCAAGGACTATGGAATTCATCTGAAGCAAGTGCCACTTTACTGCGACAACAAGAGCGCCATCAAGATTGCCAACAACCCAGTTCAGCACTCGAAGACAAAGCACATAGAAATTCGTCATCACTTTCTCAGAGATCATGTTGTGAAGGAAGATATTGATATCATACACATCAACACTGAAGAGCAATTGGCAGATATCTTCACCAAGCCCTTGGATGAGAAGAAATTTTGAAAGTTACGGTGTGAGCTAAATATCCTGGAATCCTCAAATGTCCTGTGATCAGGCACACATCCTAACGCTTATGCATATTGATGACCTAGATGTGCAACACACGAAGAAACGTATATCTTCAATCAATGAAGACATACATTCCAAGTGTGAATACATTAATGTGGAATTTAACTTCGGAGCGCCACGATAATTGTGCGCTGTGTCTGGGTCTAATACTTCCTATACGGTGGGTAACGCCACCACCAAACGTTCTATTTTGAAGTGTCTCACTCATGGCGTTACCTTGCAATGTCTTCACATTTGGTTTGGCTTCAATCTCAACATGTCTTCAAGATTATCTTCACTATGTTGATTATATAGATATTTATATACTAGTGTTCTGTCCTCTACAACATTCACTTATAGCTATTTCTTCCTTGAATCTTTTGAACTAAGTGAATGTGATCGGACCCTAACCTCTCTATGCTTTCTATCTCAAATTCTATCTCTCCAAGTCATATGCATTCTATTGAAACTGTCGAATGTCTTCTCTGCGCCCTTGTCAGCAGACAACACAGAGACAACCTTTAAGTCCATTTTCAATGGTCATTCATCCACATGAAATCCGGAGAAGTAGGAACGACCACCCGACAATCCAGGCATGCGTGGGACGTGGAACAATCCCCAGAATTCCGCATGATAGCCACGTGTTACTCAGATGCGAATCGCCAGGGGCACCTGTGTAATAGCGCAGTGCCGCCCCTATACCTATAAATACACACTCACAACGGTCATTGTCCCTTCTTCCACCCTCGCACGAACCCTAGCACCACCACTAGCCCTCTACGACGCTGGCGACGAAGCACTTTGCTGCCGCAACCTCTCCGACGCCGTCTTCACGCCGATCGCCGACATCGTCCTCTCCGCCGTCGCCGTAGGTGTCCTTCGTCGCCAAGTTAGGGCACAGAAGATTGAACTGCTCGGCCTCATCTCCCACTTCGTCTAGCAGTTCCTAGTGTGGTAAATAAAACTCCCTTTATACAGCACTGTTGATTCTATGGATCTATCACTTTCTACCACAAGCAGTTTCTGTTCACACAAGTTAGATCTCCCTCATACTGCATCTCATAACACACCTAGTATATTCACTTGTGCTTCACACAGTAGTTAGATTCCTCACTTGTACTGATCTGTGGATTCATACAAATCTGGAACCAACTTCTTATCTATGAGTGAATGTCTTCGCACGATGAGGTCAATGTCTTCTTATCTATGAGTGAATGTCTTCGCACGATGAGGTCAATGTCTTCTAAACTGATTTATCTTCAAAATCTTCTGAGAATGCATATGACCTCTTCCCCTTCCCTCGCACCTTAATGCTGTCACATGTACATGTCCGTGGGAGAATCATTTGGTTCTCATAGTCTGCATTCATTTGCAGAATTCTTACAGCATCACATAAATTCTCCTGAAGCCAGTTCCTGTTGGTCCAGCAAGAGAAAGCCTTTGAAGCCTTTGAACGTCTTGAAGCCTTTCAAGTTAAAGTTTATGGCTTCAGAGAAAGCAGCAAGGAAGGGGGGCAGACAGCATCGTGGCGGCACATCCAGAGATCTGCCAGATGAACTCGCAGAAATGTACAAGACAGATCCTGAAGAGGATTACAGTCAGCGCAAGACCCGAATCCAATGGATTCGATGATATTGGGCAGAACAATGGTTCAAATACCGCTTCATAACCCAAGAGTATGCTGAGAAAAGCGCCATCGAAAGACCGTGGGGAGACATCCTATACAAGAATCTTCTACCCAGGTCCAGAGATGAAGCCATTGCCCAAGACTTCTATCCATGCATGGTCCGTGGGCCACAGCCTGATGATGCACATCCTTCGTCACTACTCTGGTGTCGTGACGACAATCTGTTCAAGCGCAACTTCCAGTTTGCCCAAAACTCAGCGAAGCAGAACAAGAAGAAATTTGGGTTAGACTTCAACCCTGGTCCCTCAGCACCAAGGGCAGATGGCACACGAGAAGCAGAACCCAATATCATCGGTCCTTATGCCAACCTTGAAGGCCTCATCACCCGCATCTTAGTTCAAGGGACTGCAGTGAATGAGCCTCCAGCTGACTCTGAATCAGAAGAAGCTCCTGCAGTGCTGAAGCCAAAGAAGATGAAGAAGCCTAAAGCTTCAAAGCCTGCCCCTTCACTCAAAATTTCAAGGGCGAAGCCACTGGCAACTGCACCTCCTGAAGACAGTGTGCAGTCTGAAGACTTATCACGCATCTCAAAGCCCCAAAAGGCCAAGGTGCCTCTGCCACACAGTGGCCAAGAGCTCACAGCTGCTGCCATTCTGCGCAATGATGACATTAACCTGTCAAGTGATGAAGACCTAGCAGATGACGCTCTTGAGCAACTCATCAAGAGCAAAGAAGAGGCAAAAATCTTGAATGATCTGCCACTCTTTGATGTCACAATCATTCACAACTTCATTGATGAATGGTTTGACACGCCAAACATCAGCTTTGAAGATCTGCAGCTACCCATTGGCCTCAGTGTCGCCTTCCATGGCGCCATTGCTTCAGAACTAGCCATCGCCCAGCGCGTCGTTGAACTGAAGCAGAAGATTGACTATGAAAAGGCTCAGTTCAAGAAGCATATGGCCAAGCTCAGCGTGCAAGATGTGAAGAACTTCAAGATCATGCTGCACGAGCTCAAGGAAGCCTTTCTGAAGAAACATGCAGAAGCTCAGGGTTCGCCTGAGCACATGAAGACTCTGGCTGACAGATGTGTGCAAGCCTACAATGAGGCTGAGAAGCGCAAGGCACTTGGGCTTCATGGCATCGACCCCAGGATGGCCGCAAAGAAGAAGAAGAAGCCTGTTACAGCTGAACCCGATGCACCAAGGCAGGAAGCAGTTCCGATTGTCTTCCCTCCAAGAATGAATGGCTCAAAGCCAAAAAGTCGGTCAACAGCTTCAGAGCTCAAGAAGACGAGGACTACTGAGGCTGAAGCGAGGAAAAGGAAATATCCTGAAGCCTCTCCTACTGCCCCCTCCAAGAAAAAGAGAAAGACCAAGAAAGATAGGGCTGCTCCCACAGAGCCCTTGGTTGTTGAACCCATTTCCATGGTTCACCCTGACGTCAATCCACAAGAACGCCAACTGACCATCCATGTGCCTGCTTTCACAGAGGCTCATGGAGCTGAAGACATTCCAGTGGCTAATCCCATCACTGCTGAAGACATTGGTCAACATGACAATGTAGAAGATGATGCAGTCCTTCCTCAGCAAGACAACAGCGAACTCATCAGCATTGGTCGTCCATTGACGCCAATTGCCCAGGATGCCTCATGGGCGGATCGCCCACAAGAGGAAGAAGACAATGAGGCCCAGCCCACTCAAACTCCACAGGCGTCGCCCGCGTTGCGCAGGCTTCGCAAAGGTCCAAGGCCTCAAGTCTCTGCTGAAGACATTACGGCTGCATCAGCCGAAGAAGAAGCAGTACCACAAGTCCCTCGTCTCACCAAGAAGCAGTTCTTACAGAAAACGTGCTTGTGTCGACCCTCCAGCTCGTCAAGTGGAGGATGAAAATCGTGTGGCTGCCACAACTAACAATGAAGCTAATGTGGAGCCCTCCCCACCAAAAGCATCAGAAGACAGCCAAGCCACTGATCCTGACACTTCTGTTCCTGCGTCTGCTGCCGGTCCCCAGTTCGACTATCATGTTGAGCACAGGCCTCAGGTACAGAAGCCAATCCCAAGACTGCCAAGGTTCCCAGGTCCTGCATCAGCATCTGGCTCCTTCAACATCAATGGCTTCAGGGCAGACAATACATTCTTCAATATCTCCAAGAACCCATACTTAAGGGAAAGGATTTCATCAGATCGGTTCTGGAGCTATCCTCAGCGAAGTTATTACTCATGCATACTCTACAACCAAGGCCGCATCTTCCCACAGAAGCGCCTTGACGTTGAAGCCATAGCTGGTCTGCCCTGCCTCGAAGAAGCTTTGGATTGCTTCAAGCAAGTTGGACTACTGCCATTCATAACTGACCAAGAGCATTGGAATGAAGAGCTGCTGCTCCAATTCTATGCCACACTCCACATCCGTGGGTACAACAGAGATCCGAAGACTTGGGTCCTGGAGTGGATGACCGGCAATGTTCATCACGAAGCCAATGCATTTGACATCATTGAGCTCACTGGCTTGCCCACTCCTGGCGATCTCTTCGAGCAAGGCTGTCAGCTGCTTACTGAAGCTATTGAGAGCATCTTTCAGAGGCCTGAACCTGATATGAGTCAGATGCTCAGCATGATGAAGCCATTGCCCCAAGATGCTGCTTATCCCACATCGTTCTTCATTGACGAACTTGAGTATCTGCCCAGAACCATCTATCACATCATCAGGCGGACTCTCTGGCCCATTAAAGGACACTCTCCAAATGCCAAGATTGAGGGTGCAATGAAGACCTTGATATTCTATATCCTTCATGGCAAATGCTTCAATGCACAAGACTTCTTCATACGCCAACTTGCTGCATCAGGCTCTGATCTGTTTGGTTTGAAGTTCTATGCCCCTTTGGTAATGCGGCTGATCAAACTTCACTCTGCTATCTCGTATTAGCCCTCAGCCCGCAACCATCGTATCTTCTTGCCTGATGTGGATACCTCTGCTGAAGCCATCTATCCTGAGCCTGCCAAGCAACCTCTAAGTCTTCAGAATGCAGAACACCAGAGCTTCACTCAAAACATTGAAGGAGTTGAAGAAGTCTCTCGGGTGTATCCATTGGCTGGCACTACACGTGCACCACGCCCTGCTTCCACTGAAGCCACTGACAGCACAACTGCTCCAAGACCCAAGAAGCGCACTCGTGTTCTCAACGACCGAGAGCTTCTTGTGGCTCTACATCAGAAACAGGATAAGCATCATGACTGGCTGAAGCGTCAGATGAAAAGCCTCTTGGTGGATGTTAGTCGCATTCGCAATCTTGCCACCAAGAATGCTTTCGTTGCCCATGAAACCTGTCGCTGCACATGGAAAGGACTCACGATGATGTGTTCTGAAGCTGATCTTCAAGAGGATGGCTTCACAGAGCGATTCAAGTTTGACTCCACACCTCCTCGAAGGGTTGTGCTGCGAGGAACTCCATCACATGAAGACTCTGAGTTCTCTTCCTCTGCTGCAACAGTAACTGCCAGAGTTATCGAGGATGAAGACGATGCTACCTCACCGCCACCTTCTTCAGCACCGCCAAACACCACCAATGACCCTGCTGCTCATGGGAACGAGTAGAAGCTCTATGTCTTCAAACCTTTTTGGTCCTTACTGACAAAAGGGGGAGAGGCATATGGGGTTGATAGTCTTCAAGCGGGTCCATATGGGCGGGTGCTTTATATTTTGCTATATTTTGCTTCATGCTTACAACTCTCGTTTTACTTCATTTGGTTCTTTGAGTTGTAACACTAAAACTCGATGGTCGTCTGCTACTTGTTTACCACCTTGTTTTGCGAAGATAAATTCCGCACTTAGATCATTCTGCAGACGTCCATTTTTCATTATGCATGTCATTATCTTCATATACTTTCACATGCATAGTGGAATGTCATCATAAGGTGAAGTGGATCTCCACAAGTACAACCTGCCATGTGCATTTGCATTCCAAAAGCAAATTACTTATATGCACATCTTCAGGGGGAGCCCTTGCAACTTATGAAGACAATTCCTTATCCTTTAAAATTTCACAGATTATATTCCCCGTTGAAAACTTCAACTAGTTTGTCATCAATCACCAAAAAGGGGGAGATTGTAAGTGCATCTAGTGCCACCCCTAGTTGGTTTTGGAGTATTGACGACAAACCTAGTTGAGGGACTAATGTGTCTGAGAGAATTGCAGGATAACACAGGTAGAAGTCCCTCATTGATTCGGTTTTTCCTACCAGAGATGACCCCTAAAAATGTATGAAGACATTGAAGTCAATGGTGGTATATGAAGATATTCACATTGAAGACTATGACAAGAGAAGACACCACATGAAGCCTATGGAGCTCGAAGACTTAGATCTGTCGTAGTTCTTTTTCATTTGTGTTGAGTCATAGGAACCACCGTACTGTTAAGTGGGGTCCAAGAGAACCAGTCAGAATGACTGAAGTGATGCCTAATTAAAAACCTATGTCTTCGAGTGAAGACTATGAGAGCTAATCTTGTCCAGAGTCGGACAAGTCAGCTTTGCTTGTAGCCCAAGTAAAGTTGCCGTGTGGGTTTGAAATCTGACCGTTGGAACACGTGTCAGTTCCTTAGTGACCCAGGGTCATTTCGGAAAAATCAGGTCGGGTTGCCTAGTGGCTATAAATAGCCCACCCCCTACAACCATAAACGGTTGGCTGCTCAGATTCAGTGCACGGCTTTTGTCGTTTGAGAGCAACCCACCTCGAAGCCTTTGAGAGAGAGAATACCTAGCGAGGATAAAGCCCTAACCACCCAGAGCCAGAGAGAATTGGGCATCACTTGAGTCTTCTTGTCTGAGTGATCTAAAGACTTATTACACTTGAGGACTGTGCATCCTCCAGCCGGTTAGGCGTCGCGTTCTGAGCATCCAAGAGACATTGTAGATTGCCGGTGAACGAAGTCTGTGAAGGTTTGGGAGTCTACCTTGAAGACTTACCAGAGTGATTGGGCGAGGTCTGTGTGACCTTAGCTCAAGGAGAATACGGTGAGGACTGGGTGTCCTGAGCTGCGTCTTCAGGACTGGGTGTCCGGGACTGTGTGTCCTAAGGTTTAAATACCTAGCCACTCCAACCAGACGTACAGTTGTCACAGCAACTGGAACTGGTCCAACAAATCATTGTCTTCAACGAGTCATTGGTTTCATCTTCACTTCCCTTTACTTACTGGTACTCGTTGTGAAGTCATTGCATGTTTGCTCTGTCTTTTGTCTTCACAACGTGAATGTATGTTCTGTTTGGCTTCATAATATCTTCCTACCTGATCCTTATTACATTGCGGCTATTTGTCATTGTGCTTTCACTCTATTGAATACTTGAACATGGCTTGCCTAGTCTAGTCTACCTTCCACTGCATAGTAATAGGCATATGTCTATTGTTTGTCTTCATAACTTCCACGTTTTGAAGACTTTCATAAAAATCGCCTATTCACCCCCCTCTAGTCGATATAACGCACTTTCAACACCGCGTCATCCGACTCCTCGTCGAAGTCCGCCACTGAGTCAGCAGACTCCCGCTCCTCCAAGTCCACCAACGCGTCAGGCCACTCCTCCTCCATGTCCGACACAGCTTCAGGCCAGTCCTCCTCCTCCAAGTCCGACAAAGCGTCAGGCCACTCCTCCTCCAAGTACGGCACAGCTCCAGGCCACTCCTCCTCCTCCAACTCGGCCACATCAGCCGTCTTCGCCGCCTCAGCAATCATGGAAGAGAGCCGCCTCAGCTATGGTGCGTAGCCGTACAAGTCGAGGTAGTACTGGAGGTACAGGCGGAGGCAAGCGATTTCAAAATGGTCCAAGCCTCGCGCCTCTTCCGCAGAGGCCTTATGACAAGTCCGAGGAGGAAAACGTAGCCATATCGAAGGCCGAGGTGGAAGCCCATTTTGCACCGTAACCGCCATCGCCGCCAAGGAAGAAAGTGCCTGTGGAAAAGATTGACCACTTCATTCATATGGCTAGAGCACCAGCTCCCAAGCCTTTTGACACAGACTATGAGCGCAACATCAAGAAGTTAAATCGAGCTCGAGCAAATCAGCTGGCGAAAGGAGCGGTAAAACCGTTCCCTAGCTGGGAGAACAGGCGGCGCAATCAATCCCACTGCTTGTTGTGCCAACAACGCATGAGAGTAGGCGCGCCCAATATTATTGTGGAAAAACCGTTAACGTTCCCGGGGTGGGCGATGTGGTAATAACCGAGGAGCATATTGCGTAGGCTGAAACGATCGGGATCACTGTTGGACAACACCTTGATATATATATCGAGCCCATGTCTCCGACTAGAGAGGAGGAAATAAAACGGAAATATGTCCGAGGCCAACCTTTGGTCGAGCCAGACGAGGTCAAGAACCTCCCAACGAGAATGTATGAATTGCATCGATGGTACACGTACATTACCAAGATTTCCAATCGAGAGTCCCTCATGGTGAATGTCAAGGAGGAGCATTACTAACATGAGAAAGCTCTGGCCGTTGAGTATTCAGAACTATTTCAGTTATACAATCAAGACGCACTCGACAAATCTATCGTCAGTTGCTATTGTCTGTAAGTGATTTCTTTCTGTAATTTAAGTCCCAAGCTAGCTGTAGTGATCATTTTGATCAATCATTACCTGTAATTATCCTCACTATATTCTTTTCTGTGGTATTATGTAGGATGAAGATTTATGAAATGAAAAAGGTGGACGCTATGGCATTGTGTTCGTTGACCCAAATACCATTAATGAATACACATGGAAATTAGATCCATATTACGAAAAAAGTGTAGAGGAAAGCATGCTAGAGTTCTTCAAGCGCCTCAAATACAATGAAGATATAGTACTTCCTTACAACTTCGAGTGAGTCACACTGTCTTGTACTACAAATTCTGTTTTTGCCTACTAGCTAGCTACATGTTTTTGCTTACATATGCCCGCTTAATTAAGACATCCAAACGTGTGTGCATGCAGATTTCACTGGATCTTGTTAATCATTAAAGTTTATGAAGGAATAGTTGAAGTACTAGACTCAGTACTTAAGAAAGCAAGTGACTACACCATCGTGAAGGGGATAGTCAACAGGTAATTTCAATCATTATTAACTATATCTTGGCCTATTTAATTAGTTCGTCATTTCCTGATAACAACTATTGAATAACCCATTTATTCATTTTCTTTGTCGGCGGGCAAGGCTTGGGCAAAGTTCATCAGGGCCACTCCAGGCCCATGGAAACAAGATCTGAAATGGTATCGACCCCAGGTAAGTAATTCAGTAGTACTAGCTAGCTGCCATCTCTTTAATTATCATGCTTGATTAATTATTATCTGATCAAATTCCATTCTGATAAAGGCCCTGAAGCAGGCGCCGGGGAATAATCTGTGTGCATACTACGTTTGCGAGAACATTCGCATGATGGCGTCCGAAAGGAGCAAATCTCAAAGACAGGAGTGGGTATGTTTGTCAGAACACTATTCACAATTTTTACACCATTATTGATATCTAGTCACACAACTAATACACATGCATATTGATCTCCTTCTTAACAGTTCAAAGAGGGGGCGGGAGCAGCTCCTACCAACGGAGCGCATACAAGCAATTCAAGAGGAAATAGCGGGGTTTTTGCTCGACAAGGTCATAGATCCCAAAGGAAAATACTATTACTCGCTACCGCCCCCATGAACCACTTCCAATTGTTATCGTGCTCCGAAGGCACCAATTAGGCTAATGCCACTGGCTCCGAAGGCACCAATTAGGAGAAATTGTATATATATATATATATATAATGTCTCACAACCACCATTAATTAATTCACACATATATACACACATGTATATATATATATATATTATGATCGGTTCTACTAGAAATTCTATTTATATATATATGCATAACCTGTACAATATCTAGTATCGTAAAACACCAGCAAATGAAAAAGAATTAAATGTAAAACACAAAATTAAATGAAAAAGAAATCATAAACCCAAAACCCCCCCAATCTTTTAATACCGGTTGGTGACACCAACCGGTACTAAAGGGCTCCCTGCCCCCGAAGCTGGCTCGTGCCACGTGGTTGCCCTTTAGCATCGGTTTGTGCTGAACCGGTACTAAAGGGGGGGGGGGCTTTAGTGCCTACACTTTAGCGCGGGTTACCAAACTGGCACTAAAGGGCCTTACGAACCGGTGCTATTGCCCGGTTCTGCACTAGTGTTGGTAGCGCGGCTGCCCGCGCTGCTGATAGCCTCAAAACTCGCGCTACTACTAGGGTTTTCCCTAGTAGTAACCCTAGTAGTGCATTGATACGTCTCCAACGTATCTATAATTTTTGATTGCTCCATGCTATATTATCTACTGTTTTGGATAATATTGGGCTTTATTTTCCACTTTTATATTATTTTTGGGACTAACCTATTAACCGGAGGGCCAGCCCAGAATTGCTGTTTTTTTGCCTATTTCAGTGTTTCGGAGAAACAGAATATCAAATGGAGTCCAAACAGAATGAAACCTTCGGAAACGTAATTTTCTCATCAGATAAGATCCAGGAGACTTGGACCCTCCGTCAAGAAAGCCATGAGGCGGTCACGAGGGTGGAGGGCACGCCCCCCTAGGGCGCGCCCCCTGCCTTGTGGGCCCCTCGAAGCTCCGTCGACGTACTTCTTCCTCCTATACATACCTACGTACCCCCAAACGATCGGGGGCGGAGCCAAAAACCTAATTCCACCAACGCAACTTTCTGTATGCACGAGATCCCATCTTGGGGCCTATTCCGGAGCTCCGCTGGAGGGGCAGCGATCACGAAGGGCTTCAACATCATCATCCAAGCCCCTCCGATGAATTGTGAGTAGTTTATTTCAGAGCTACGGGTCCATAGTTAGTAGCTAGATGGCTTCTTGTCTCTTTTTGGATCTCAATACAATGTTCTCCCCCTCTCTCGTGGAGATCTATTCGATGTAATCTTCTTTTTGCGGTGTGTTTGTTAAGACCGATGAATTGTGGGTTTATGATCCAGCCTATCTATGAATAATATTTGAATCTTCTCCGAATTCATTTATGCATGATTGGTTATCTTTGCAAGTCTCTTCGAATCATCAGTTTGGTTTGGCCTACTAGATTGGTTGTTCTTGCCATGGGAGAAGTGCTTAGCTTTGGGTTCGATCTTGCGGTGTCCTTTCCCAGTGACAGAAGGGGTAGCAAGGCACGTATTGTATTGTTGCCATCGAGGATAACAAGATGGGGTTTGTATCAAATTGCATGAAACTATCCCTCTACATCATGTCATCTTGCTTAAGGCGTTACTCTATTTTTAACTTAATACTCTAGATGCATGCTGGATAGCGGTCAAGATGAGTGGAGTAATAGTAGTAGATGCAGGCAGGAGTCGGTCTACTTGTCTCGGACGTGATGCCTATATACATGATCATACCTAGATATTCCCATAACTATGCTCAATTCTGTCAATTGCTCAACAGTAATTTGTTCACCCACTGTAGAATACTTATGCTCTTGAGAGAAGCCACTAGGGAAACCTATGGCCCCCGGGTCTTTTTCTCATCATATCAATCTCCATCACTTTATTATTGCTTTGCTTTTACTTTGCCTTTTACTTTTCACTTTGCATCTCTATACCAAAAATATCAAAAATATTATTTATATTCTCTATCAGATCTCACTTTCATAAGTGACCGTGAAGGGATTGACAACCCCTAAGCGCGTTGGTTGCGTTGAGTTATTGTTTTTGTGTAGGTACGAGGGACTCGCGCGTAGCCTCCTACTAGATTGATACCTTGGTTCTCAAAAACTGAGGGAAATACTTACGCTACTTTGGTTCATCATCCTCTCCTCTTCGGGGAAATCCAACGTAGTGCTCAAGAGGTAGCAAGAAGAATTTTTGGCGCCGTTGCTGGGGAGTCTGCGCAAAAGCCAACATACTAACACTACTAGGAAAAGGGCTATAGATGGAGTTGGCACTAATGGCGCACCAGACATGTGGTGCGCCACTACTATATACTAATGGCGCACCATGTGTTGGTGCGCCATTAGTGTCCAAATACAAATGGCGCACCACATCCACGGTGCGCCATTAGTAACAAGATTTTTTATTTTATTTTTCAAAACTAGTAATGGCGCACCGTGGGAGTGGTGCGCCATTACTAGTTAAACTAGTAATGGCGCACCACACCCACGGTGCGCCATTAGTGAAAAATTTCAAAAAAAAAAATTCAATTTTTTTTATTTTTTTCAAAACTAGTAATGGCGCACCACACCCATGGTGCGCCACTAGTAATTTTTTTTTCAAATTTTTTTATATTTTTTGAAAACTAGTAATGGCGCACCGTGGGAGTGGTGCGCCATTACTAGTTGTGCGCCATTACTAGTTCAACTAGTAAACTAGTAATGGCGCACCACTCCCGCACAACTAGTAATGGCGCACCACTCCCATGGTGCACAATTACTAACTTGGCGCAAAAATTCCCTCGCATGCACCCCCCCGGACCGCTTTTTCAAAATTTTTTTAAAAAATGATGAAAATGTCAAAAAAATTAAAACAAAATAAGTTTCCCATGTGATATGTGGTCTAGTTGTTGGGAAAATTTACAAATATGAATTTTGACTTTATTTGCAAAATCTCTGTGGAATTTGTAAAATGGGCATAACTTTTGCATACGAACTCGGATTAAAAAGTTTTCTATATGAAAAATTATCTACTCGAAAAGTTACATCCAAATTTAACCGGGGGAACCCCATTAAACATTTTCAAAATCCTCAAAAACCTAACTGAAAAAGTTACGGGGCTTTTAAGATCTGGAGGCAAAAAAATTCAAAAAATTTCAAACTTACTAGTGGCGCACCATATGCTAGGTGCGCCACTAGTAACAGGAAAAAAATTAGTTTCGATTTTTTTTCAGAATTTCTTTTTCAAAATATGATACGTAATATGAACGGAAGTTTGAAATATTTTTTCAAAATTTCATCACACTCATGAACATGAACAAAGTCCTAAACATCAACAAGGTTTAATAGGATTGATATGCTAGATATAACAACAAGTGCGTGTGAAGTGAGCTGGTGCTAGGGTTGGATAGAACTCTGAAGTTAAGCGTGCTTGGGCTGGAGTAGAGTGAGGATGGGTGACCTTTCGGGAAGTTTGACCACGGAGTGCAATTTGTCCTGAGATTAAGCATATTGACCCAAGATTAAGCCATAGTGACCCGAGATTAAGAAAAAAAATTAAAAAAATTTATTACTAATGGCGCACTTCTATGTGGTGCGCCATTACTAAGTCAGATAGTAATGGCACACCTCTAGGCATACTAATGGCGCACTACAGGTGCGCCATTAGTAGGCAAAACTGGTGCGCCACTAGTAGGCCTTTTCCTAGTAGTGCAAGTACCTATCACAATCCCTATCTCCCGCATTACATTATTTGCCATTTTCCTCTCGTTTTCCTCTCCCCCACTTCACCCTTGCCGTTTTATTCGCCCTCTCTCTCTCTCTATCCTCCCTCCCTCTCTATTTGCCTCTTTTTGCCCGTTTGCTTTGTGTTTGCTTGTGTGTTAGTTTGTTTGCTTGTCGTCATGGCTAGTCTCATATCTTCTCCGTTGTCTCCTGAGAATGAAGTTCTAAATTTTAAACAAAGGGAGGGAGAAAATCTAAAATATGCTTGGTATAGAATTTGCGATGCTCAAAATAGATCTACCAGGAAGCAATCTACTTCAGTTCTTCTCCGCAATTTTTATGTAGGTGCTAGTCCTTGGTATAGATATATACTTGATACCATTACCGGAGGGAATTTCTTGGGTAACCATACTTTTGATTCTTATAATGCTATGTTAGATTTATTTGGCTCACCACCTCTTTTGGTTAATGGAACTATGTTAACTTTGGAGCATGTTATGCAAAGACTTCAAATTATTGAAAATAAAGTTGCTACCACTGAATTAATTGAAAATCTAGATAAAAAGATCCACAATCAAATTACCCAATATGGATCTTGGGTAGGAATGACTTTGAAAAATATTAAGGAAAAGGAACCCATAGTTAATGAGAAAATAAATCTAGATTCCACTAGAATCGATAAACTTGAGAGTATCATTACAAACATGGGAACCACTTTTTCTTCTGTAAAGAATACTCCAAGTCCTCCTACTAATATTTCCAAGCTTATGTATGTTCCTAAAAATAAGGGTGAATCATCTAGTAAGGAAACTGCGGATCTTAAATCTATAAGTATTCATCCCAATCTTTTTGCTATCATTAAGGAACCAATTGCTACAAATGAATTTTTCAATCTTGTGCCTAAGAGTTTGATACTCACTAGAAAGAAAGAAATTCCTAAGGGAGATAGATGCCTCATTGAAGAATTTCCAACCAAAGGTGGCAATACCTAGATCTATTCTTGCTTGTTATGCCTACCTAGCGGCGTTAAACGATAGCGCTTGTTGGGAGGCAACCCAATTTTATTTTTATTCCTTGCTTTTTGCTCCTCTTTAGTAATAAATAATTTATCTAGCCTCTGTTTTGGTTGTGTTTTTTGTGTTTAATTAGTGTTTGTGCCAAGTAGAACCGTTGGGAAGACTTGGGGAAAGTCTTGTTGAACTTGCTGTAAAAAACAGAAACTTTAGCGCTCACGAGAACTGCTGTCATTTTTATTTGGAAAGTTCTATTTAGTTGATTATTTTTGTAGATGATTAATAGATAAATTCCTCACGTCCAGAAATTTGTTTTAGAATTTTTGGGGTTCCAGATCTTGCGCTAGCTACAGATTACTACAGACTGTTCTGTCTTTGACAGATTCTGTTTTTCGTGTGTTGTTTGCTTATTTTGATGAATCTGTGGCTAGTAAAATAGTTTATAATTCATAGAGAAGTTGGAATACAGTAGGTTTAACACCAATATAAATAAAGAATGAGTTACTTACAGTACCTTGAAGTGGTCTTTTGTTTTCTTTCGCTAACGGAGCTCACGAGATTTTTCTACTTTAAGTTTTGTGTTGTGAAGTTTTCAAGTTTTGGGTAAAGATTTGATGGATTATGGAACAAGGAGCGGCAAGAGCCTAAGCTTGGGATTCCCATGGCACCCCCAAGATAATCTAAGGGCACCTAAAAGCCAAAGCTTGGGGATGCCCCGGAAGGCATCCCCTCTTTCGTCTACTTCTATCGGTAACTTTACTTGGAGCTATATTTTTATTCACCACATGATATGTGTTTTTCTTGGAGCGTATTTTATGATTTGAGTCTTTGCTTGTTAGTCTACCACAATCATCCTTTCTGTACACACCTTTTGATAGAGCCATACATGATTTGGAATTTGATAGAATATTGTATGTGCTTCACTTATATCTTTTGAGCTTTATAGTTTTGCTCTTGTGCTTCACTTATATCTTTTAGAGCACGGTGGTGATTTGTTTTATAGAAACTATTGATCTCTCATGCTTCACTTAGATTATTTTGAGAGTCTTAGTAGCATGGTAATTTTCTTAAAATCCTAATATGCTTGGTAAGCAAGATTAATAATAAAACTTTCTTATGAGTGTGTTGAATACTAAGAAAAGTTTGATGCTTGATGATTGTTTTGAGATATGGAGGTAATAATATCAAAGTCGTGCTAGTTGAGTAGTTGTGAAATTGATAAATACTTGTGTTGAGGTTTGCAAGTCCCGTAGCATGCACGTATGGTAAACGTTATGCAACGAATTTGAAACATGATGTGTTATTTGATTGTCTTCCTTATGAGTGGTGGTCGGGGACGAGCGATGGTCTTTTCCTACCAATCTATCCCCCTAGGAGCATGCGCGTAGTGCCGAGGTTTTTGATGACTTGTAGATTTTTGCAATAAGTATGTGAGTTCTTTATGACTAATGTTGAGTCCATGGATTATACGCACTCTCACCCTTCCATCCTTGCTAGCCTCTTCGGTACCGTGCATTGCCCTTTCTCACATTGAGAGTTGGCGCAAACTTCACCGGTGCATCCAAACCCCGTGATATGATACGCTCTTTCACACATAAACCTCCTTATATCTTCCTCAAAACAGCCACCATACCTACCTATTATGGCATTTCCATAGCCATTCCGAGATATATTGCCATGCAACTTTCCATCATTCCATTCATCATGACACATTCATCATTTTCATATTGCTTAGAATGATCATGTAGTTGACATAGTATTTGTGGCAAAGCCACTATTCATAATTCTTTCATACATGTCACTCTTGGTTCATTTCATATCCCGGTACACCACCGGAGGCATTCATATAGAGTCATCTTTGTTCTAGTATCGAGTTGTAATCATTGAGTTGTAAATAAATAGAAGTGTGATGATCATCATTATTAGAGCATTGTCCCAAGTGAGGAATAAAAAAAAGAAAGGCCATAAAAAAGGAAAAGGCCCAAAAAATGAGAGAAAAAGAGAGAAGGGACAATGTTACTATCCTTTTACCACACTTGTGCGTTAAAGTAGCACCATGATCTTCATAGTAGAGAGTCTCTCATGTTATCACTTTCATATACTAGTGGGTATTTTTCCTTATAGAACTTGGCTTGTATATTCCAACAATGGGCCTCCTCAAGTGCCCTAGGTATTCGTGAGCAAGCAAGTTGGATGCACACCCACTAGTTTCTCTTGTTGAGCTTTCATACATTTATAGCTCTAGTGCATCCGTTGCATGGCAATCCCTACTCCCTGCATTAACATCAATCGGTGGGCATCTCCATAGCCCATTGATTAGCCTCGTTGATGTGAGACTTTCTCCTTTTTTGTCTTCTCCACATAACCCCCCTCATTATATTCTGTTCCACCCATAGTGCTATGTCCATGGCTCGCGCTCATATATTGCGTGAAAGTTTATAGGTTTGAGATTACTAAAGTATGAAACAATTACTTGGCTTGTCATTGGGGTTGTGCATGATGAGAGCATTCTTGTGTGACGAAAATGAAACATGACTAAACTATATGATTTTGTAGGGATGAACTTTCTTTGGCCATGTTATTTTGAGAAGACATAATTGCTTAGTTAGTATGCTTGAAGTATTGTCATTTTTATGTCAATATGAACTTCTGTCTTGAATCTTTCAGATCTGAATATTCATACCACAATTAAGAAGAATTACATTAAAATTATGCCAAGTAGCACTCCGCATCAAAAATTCTCTTTTTATCATTTACCTACTCGAGGACGAGCAGGAATTAAGCTTGGCGATGCTTGATACGTCTCCAACGTATCTATAATTTTTGATTGCTCCATGCTATATTATCTACTGTTTTGGACAATATTGGGCTTTATTTTCCACTTCTATATTATTTTTGGGACTAACCTATTAACCGGAGGCCCAGCCCAGAATTGTTGTTTTTTTTTCCTATTTCAGTGTTTCGGAGAAACATAATATCAAACGGAGTCCAAACGGAATGAAACCATCGAAAACGTAATTTTCTCATTAGATAAGATCCAGGAGACTTGGACCCTCCGTCAAGAAAGCCACGAGGCTGTCATGAGGGTGGAGGGTGCCCCGCCTAGGGCGCGCCCCCTGCCTCGTGGGCCCCTCGACGCTCCACCGACGTACTTCTTCCTCCTATATATACCTACATACCCCCAAGCGATCGGGGACGGAGCCAAAAACCTAATTCCACCGCCGCAACTTTCTGTATCCACGAGATCCCATCTTGGGGCCTAGTCCGGAGCTCCGCCGGAGGGGGCATCGATCACGGAGGGCTTCTCCATCATCATCCAAGCCCCTCCAATGAAGTGTGAGTAGTTTATTTCAGACCTACGGGTCCATAGTTAGTAGCTAGATGGCTTCTTCTCTCTTTTTGGATCTCAATACAATGTTCTTCCCCTCTCTCTTGGAGATCTATTCGATGTAATCTTCTTTTTGCGGTGTGTTTGTTGAGACCGATGAATTGTGGGTTTATGATCCAGTCTACCTATGAATAATATTTGAATCTTCTCTGAATTCTTTTATGTATGATTGGTTATCTTTCCAAGTCTCTTCGAATTATCAGTTTGGTTTGGCCTAGTAGATTGGTTGTTCTTGCCATGGGAGAAGTGCTTAGCTCTGGGTTCGACCTTGCGGTGTCCTTTCCCAGTGACAGTAGGGGCAGCAAGTCAAGTATTGTATTGTTGCCATCGAGGATAGCAAGATGGGGTTTTTATCATATTGCATGAAACTATCCCTCTACATCATGTCATCTTGCTTAAGGCATTACTCTGTTTTTAACTTAATACTCTAGATGCATGCTGGAGTCGGTCTACTGGTCTCGGACGTGATGCCTATATACATGATCATACCTAGATATTCTCATAACTATGCTCAATTCTGTCAATTGCTCAACAGTAATTTGTTCACCCACCATAGAATACTTATACTCTTGAGAGAAGCCACTAGTGAAACCTATGGCCCCCGGGTCTCTTTCTCATCATATCAATCTCCATCACTTTATTATTGCTTTGCTTTTACTTTACCTTTTACTTTTCACTTTGCATCTCTATACCAAAAATACCAAAAATACCAAAAATATTATCTATATTCTCTATCAGATCTCACTTTCGTAAGTGGCCGTGAAGGGATTGACAACGCCTAAGCGCGTTGGTTGTGTTGAGTTATTGTTTTTGTGTAGGTACGAGGGACTCGCGCGTAGCCTCCTATTGTATTAATACCTTGGTTCTCAAAAACTGAGGGAAATACTTACGCTACTTTGCTGCATCATCCTCTCCTCTTCGGGGAAATCCAATGCAGTGCTCAAGAGGTAGCATGCATGCATCTTTGAAAGGTAGCAGGTGCATTAGATAAACCAAAAGGCATACGTCTATAAGCAAAGGTACCGAAAGGGCAAGTAAAAGTAGTCTTTTCTTGATCATCAGCTGACACAAGTATCTGAGAGAAACCAGTTTAACCATCTAGAAAGCAAAAATGTGTATGTTTGGATAATCTTTCTTGCATTTGATCAATGAAAGGCAAGGGGTAATGATCTTTTTAGTAGCTTTATTTAATTTGTGGAAATCAATTACCATCCTATAACCTGTAATAATTCTTTGTGAAATCAATTCATCTTTATCATTAGGAATGACAGTAATACCTCCCTTCTTAGGGACACAATGGACAGGGCTTACCCACTGACTGTCAGTAACGGGATAAATTATACCTGCTTCAAAGAGCTTTAATATTTCCTTTCTTACCACTTCTTTCATCTTAGGATTTAGCCGTCATTGGTGATCAATAACTGGTTTGGCGTCTTTCTCCAAATTTATTTTGTGTTGACATAGAGTGGGACTAATGCCCTTAAGATCATCAAGAGTATATCCAATAGCAACACGGTGCTTCTTCAGAGTTTTCAATAATCTCTCTTCTTCATGCTCTGAAAGGTTAGCACTAATAATAATAGGATATATCTTCTTTTCATCAAGATAAGCATATTTAAGAGTGTTAGGCAATGGTTTAAGCTCAAACACGGGATCACCCTTGGTTGGAGGAGGATCCCCTAGGATTTCAACAAGCAAGTTGTGTTTTAGAATAGGTCCCTGTTTAAAGAACACATCATCTATTTTCCTTCTTTCATTCAGAAACATATCATTTTCATGGTCTAGCAAATATTGTTCTAAAGGATCAGTAGGAGGCACGGCAATAGAAGCAAGACCAATAATTTCATCTTTACTGGGTGATATGTCTCCAACGTATCTATAAATTTTGATTGTTGCATGCTATATTATCTATTGTGTTGGACATTACTGGGCTTTATTATCCACTTTTATATTATTTTTGGGACTAACCTATTAACTGGAGGCCCAGCCCAGAATTGTTGTTTTTTTGCCTATTTTAGGGTTTCGAAGAAAAGGAATATCAAATGGAGTCCAAATGGAATGAAACCTTCGGGAACGTGATTTTCTCACCGAATATGATCCAGGAGACTTGGACCCCACGTCAAGAAACAAAGGAGGAGGCCATGAGGTAGGGGACGCGCCCTCCACCCTCGTGGGCCCCCTGTTGCTCCACCGACGTACTCCTTCCTCCTATATATACCTACGTACCCCCAAACGATTACATACGGAGCCAAAACCCTAATTCCACTGCCGTAAATTCCTGTATCCACGAGATCCCATCTTGGGGCCTGTTCCGGAGCTCCGCCGGAGGGCGTATCCATCACGGAGGGCCTCTACATCAACACCATAGCCTCTCCGATGAAGTGTGAGTAGTTTACCTCAAACCTTCGGGTCCATAGTTATTAGCTAGATGGCTTCTTCTCTCTTTTTGGATCTCAATACAATGTTCTCCCCCTCTCTTGTGGAGAACTATTCGATGTAATCTTCTTTTTGTGGTGTGTTTGTTGAGACCGATGAATTGTGGGTTTATGATCAAGTCTATCTATGAACAAAATTTGAATCTTCTCTGAATTATTTTATGTATGATTGTTTATCTTTGCAAGTCTCTTCGAATTATCAGTTTGGTTTGGCCTACTAGATTGATCTTTCTTGCAATGGGAGAAGTGCTTAGCTTTGGGTTCAATCTTGCGCTGTCCTTTCCAAGTGACAGTAGGGGCAGCAAGGCACGTATTGTATTGTTGCCATCGAGGATAACAAGATGGGGTTTTTTACCATATTACATGAATTTAACCCTCTACATCATGTCATCTTGCTTAAGGCGTTACTCTGTTTTCATTAACTTAATACTCTAGATGCATGCTGGATAGCGGTCGATGAGTGGAGTAATAGTAGTAGATGCAGGAAGGAGTCGGTCTACTTGTCTTGGAGGTGATGCCTATATACATGATCATACCTAGATATTCTCATAACTATGCTCAATTCTGTCAATTGCTCAACAGTAATTCGTTCACCCACCGTAGAATACTTATGCTCTTGAGAGAAGCCACTAGTGAAACCTATGGCCCCCGGGTCTATCTTCATCATATTAATCTTCCAATACTTAGTTATTTGCTTTTCTTTTTTACTTTTCCTTTATTTTACTTTGCATCTTTATCATAAAAATACCAAAAATATTATCTTATCATATCTATCTGATCTCACTCTCGTAAGTGACCGTGAAGGGATTGTAAACCCCTTATCGCGTTGGTTGCGAGGAGTTATTTTCTTTGTGCAGGTACTAGGGGACGCGTGCGCAACCTCCTACTAGATTGATACCTTGGTTCTCAAAACTAAGGGAAATACTTACGCTACTTTGCTGCATCATCCCTTCATCTTCGGGGAAATCCAACATAGTGCTCAAGAGGTAGCAATAAGTACTTCTGGCGCCGTTGCCGGGGAAGTTTGTGCAAGTCAAGATTTGACTTCCAACAACAAGCCATTTCTGGCGTCTATGCAAAAGTCAACATACCAAGTACCCATCACAATCCTTATCTCCCGCATTACATTATTTGCCATTTGCCTCTCGTTTTCCTCTCCCCCACTTCACCCTTGCCATTTTATTCGCCCTCTCTCTCTCTATCCTCCCTCTCTTTCTCTATTTGCCTCCTTTTGCTCGCTTGCTTTTTTGTTGCTTGTGTGTTGGATTGCTTGCTTGTCACGATGGCTCAAGATAACACTAAATTGTGTGACTTTACTAATACCAACAACAATGATTTTATTAGCACTCCGATTGCTCATCTTACCGATGCTGAATCTTGTGAAATTAATGCCGCTTTGCTGAATCTTGTTATGAAAGATCCGTTCTCCGGCCTTCCTAGTGAAGATGCCGCTACCCATCTAAATAGCTTCGTTGATTTGTGTGATATGCAAAAGAAGAAAGATGTGGGTAACGATATTGTTAAATTGAAGCTATTTCCTTTTTCGCTTAGAGATCGTGCTAAAGCTTGGTTTTCGTCTTTGCCTAAAAATAGTATTGATTCTTGGAACAAGTGCAAAGATGCTTTTATCTCTAAGTATTTTCCTCCCGCTAAGATCATCTCCCTTAGAAACGATATTATGAATTTTAAGCAACTTTATCATGAACATGTTGCACAAGCTTGGGAGAGGATGAAATTAATGATACGTAATTGCCCTACTCATGGTTTGAATTTGTGGATGATTATACAAAATTTTTATGCCGGATTAAATTTTGCTTCTAGAAATCTTTTAGATTCGGCCGCGGGAGGAACTTTTATGGAAATCACTTTAGGAGAAGCCACTAAACTCCTAGATAATATTATGGTTAATTATTCTCAATGGCATACTGAAAGATGTACTAATAAAAAGGTGCATGCGATAGAAGAAATTAATGTTTTGAGTGGAAAGATGGATGAACTTATGAAATTATTTGCTAGTAAGAGTGTTTCTTCTGATCCTAATGATATGCCCTTGTCTACTTTGATTGAGAATAATAATGAATCTATGGATGTGAATTTTGTTGGTAGGAATAATTTTGGTAACAACGCGTATAGAGGAAATTTTAATCCTAGGCCTTATCCTAGTAATCCCTCTAATAATTATGGTAATTCCTACAACAATTCTTATGGAAATTGTAATAAAATGCCCTCTGATTTTGAATCTAATATTAAGGAATTTATTACTTCGCAAAAGAATTTCAATGCTTTGATTGAAGAAAAATTGCTTAAGATTGATGATTTGGCTAGGAACGTTGATAGAATTTCTCTTGATGTTGATTCTTTGAAACTTAGATCTATTCCACCTAAGCATGATATCAATGAGTCTCTCAAAGCCATGAGAATTTCCAATGATGAGTGCAAAGAAAGAACCGCTAGGATGCGTGCTAAGAAAGATGCCTTTATAAGAGCGTGTTCTTATAGTTCCTATGAAAATAAAGATGAAGATCTAAAAGTTATTGATGTGTCCCCTATTAAATCTTTGTTTTGCAATATGAATCTCAATAATGATGGGACTGAATATGATCCACATTTACCTAGAAGGCGTTCCAAAAATTTGGAGTTTTTAGATCTTGATGCTAAATTTGATGAAAGTGGGATTGAAGAAATTAAAACCCTAGATGTTGCTCAACCCACTATTTTGGATTTCAAGGAATTTAATTATCAAAATTGCTCTTTTATTGATTGTATTTCCTTGTTGCAATCCGTGCTAAATTCTCCTCATGCTTATAGTCAAAATAAAGCGTTTACTAAACATATCGTTGATGCCTTGATGCAATCTTATGAAGAAAAACTTGAATTGGAAGTGTCTATCCCTAGAAGCCTTTATGATGAGTGGGAACCAACTATTTAAATTAATATTAAAGATCATGAGTACTATGCTTTATGTGATTTGGGTGCTAGTGTTTCCACGATTCCAAAGACTTTGTGTGATTTGTTAGGTTTCCGTGATTTTGATGATTGCTCTCTAAACTTGCACCTTGCAGATTCCACTATTAAGAAACCTATGAGAAGAATTAATGATGTTCATATTGTTGCAAATAGGAATTATGTGCCCGTAGATTTTATCGTTCTTGACATAGATTGCAATCCTTCATGTCCTATTATTCTTGGTAGACCTTTCCTTAGAACGATTGGTGCAATTATTGATATGAAGGAAGGAAATATTAGATTCCAATTTCCATTAAGGAAAGGCATGGAACACTTTCCTAGAAATAAAATTAAATTACCTTATGAATCTATTATGAGAGCCACTTATGGATTGCCTACCAAAGATGGTAATACCTAGATCTATCCTTGCTTTTTATGCCTAGCTAGGGGCGTTAAACGATAGCGCTTGTTGGTAGGCAACCCAATTTTATTTTTACTCCTTATTTTTTTCTCCTATTTAGTAATAAATAATTTACCTAGCCTCTTTTTTGGCTGTGTTTTTTGTGTTTAATTAGTGTTTGTTCCAAGTAGAACCGTTCGGAAGACTTGGGGAAAGTCTTGATATCTTGCTATATAAAACAGAAACTTTAGCGCTCACGAGAACTGCTGCCATTTTTATTTGGAAATTGCTATTTAGTTAATTCATTTTTCAGATTCTTAATAGATAAATTCCTCACGTCCATCAATTTATTTTAGAATTTTTGGGGTTCCATATATTGCGCTAGATACACATTACTACAGACTGTTCTGTTTTTGACAGATTCTGTTTTTCGTGTGTTGTTTGCTTATTTTCATGAATCTATGGCTAGTAAAATAGTTTATAAACCATAGAGAAGTTGTAATACAGTAGGTTTAACACAAATATAAATAAAGAATGAGTTCATTACAGTACCTTGAAGTGTTCTTTTGATTTCTTTCGCTAACGGAGCTCACGAGATTTTCTACTTTAAGTTTTGTGTTGTGAAGTTTTCAAGTTTTGGGTAAAGATTTGATGGATTATGGAACAAGGAGTTGCAAGAGCCTAAGATTGGGGATGCCCATGGCACCCCCAAGATAATCTAAGCACACCTAAAAGCCAAAGCTTGGGGATGCCCCGGAAGGCATCCCCTCTTTCGTCTACTTCTATCGGTAACTTTACTTGGAGCTATATTTTTATGCACCACATGATATGTGTTTTTCTTGGAGCATCTTGTATTATTTGAGTCTTTATTTGTTAGTTTGACACATTCATCCTTGATGTACACACCTTTTGAGAAAGCCATACATGATTTGTAATTTGTTATATAGTTTTGCTCTAGTACTACACTTATATCTTTTAGAGCACGGTGGTGGATTTGTTTTATAGAAACTATTGATCTCTCATGCTTCACTTAGATTATTTTGAGAGTCTTAAATAGCATGGTAATTTGCTTAAATTATCCTAAAATGCTTGGTATTCAAGAATAATAAAACTTGCTTATGAGTGTGTTGAATACTATGAGAAGTTTGATGCTTGATAATTGTTTCGAGATATGAAGATGGTGATATTAAAGTTGTGCTAGTTGAGTAGTTGTGAATTTGAGAAATACTTGTGTTAAAGTTTGTGATTCCCGTAGCATGCACGTATGGTGAACCATTATGTGATGAAGTCGGAGCATGATTTATTTATTGATTGTCTTCCTTATGAGTGGCGGTCGGGGATGAGCGATGGTATTTTCCTACCAAAATATCCCCCTAGGAGCATGCGCGTAATACTTTGTTTTGATAACTTGTAGATTTTTGCAATAAGTATATGAGTTCTTTATGACTAATGTTGAGTCCATGGATTATACGCACTCTCACCCTTCCACCATTGCTAGCCTCTCTAAAAGCGCGTACCTTCCGCCGGTATCATACACCCACCATATACCTTTCTCAAAACAGCCACCATACCTACCTATTATGGCATTTCCATAGCCATTCCGAGATATATTGCCATGCAACTTTCCACCGTTCCGTTAATTATGACACACTCCATCATTGTCATATAGCTTAGCATGATTATGTAGTTGACATCGTATTTGTGGCAAAGCCACCATTTATAATTCTTTCATACATGTCACTTATGAGTCATTGCATATCCCGGTACACTGCCGGAGGCATTCATATATAGTCATATTTTGTTCTAAGTATCGAGTTGTAATTGTTGTGTTGTAAGAAAATAAAAGTGTGATGATCATCATTATTAGAGCATTGTCCCGGTGAGGAAAGGATGATGGAGACTATGATTCCCCCACAAGTCGGGATGAGACTCCAGACGAAAAAAAAGAAAGAAAAGAGGCCATAAAAAAGAGAAAAGGCCCAAATAAAAAAATGCGAGAAAAACAGAGAAGGGACAATGCTTCTATCCTTTTACCACACTTGTGCTTCAAAGTAGCACCATGATATTCATAGTAGAGAGTGTCTCTCATTTCGTCACTTTCATATACTAGTGGGAATTTTTCATTATAAAACTTGGCTTGTATATTCCAATGATGGGCCTCCTCAAATTGCCCTAGGGCTTCGTGCGCAAGCAAGTTGGATGCACACCCACTTAGTTTCTTTTGTTGAGCTTTCATATACTTATAGCTCTAGTGCATCCATTGCATGGCAATCCCTACTCACTCACATTGATATCTATTGATGGGCATCTCCGTAGCCCGTTGATATGCCTAGTTGATGTGAGACTATCTTCTCCCTTTTTGTCTTCTCCACAACCACCATTCTATTCCACCTATAGTGCTATATCCATGGCTCACGCTCATGTATTGCGTGAAGATTGAAAAAGTTTTGAGAATGTCAAAAGTATGAAACAATTGCTTGGCTTGTCATCGGGGTTGTGCTTGATTTAAATACTCTGTGTGGTGATGATAGAGCATAGCCAGTCTATATGATTTTGTAGGGATAACTTTCTTTGGCCATATTATTTTGAGAAGACGTGATTGCTTTGTTAGTATGCGTGAAGTATTATTATTTTTATGTCAATATGAACTTTTATCTTGAATATTTCGGATCTGAATATTCATACCACAATTAGGAATTGTTACATTAAAATTATGCCAACTAGCATTCCACATCAAAAATTCTGTTTTTATCATTTACCTAGTCGAGGACGAGCAGGAATTAAGCTTGGGGATGCTTGATACGTCTCCAACGTATCTATAATTTTTGATTGCTCCATCCTATATTATCTACTGTTTTGGACATTACTGGGCTTTATTATCCACTTTTATATTATTATTCGGACTAACCTATTAACCGGAGGCCCAGCCCAGAATTGTTGTTTTTTTGCCTATTTTAGGGTTCCAAAGAAAAGGAATATCAAACCAAGTCCAAACGGAATGAAACCTTCAGGAACGTGATTTTCTCACCGAATATGATCCAGGAGACTTGGACCCCACGTCAAGAAACAAAGGAGGAGGCCACGATGTAGGGCCGAGCCTCCCCCCCCCCCGGCGCGCCCTTGATACGTCTCCGACGTATCTATAATTTTTGATTGTTCCGTGCTAGTATATTATCAACCTTGGATGTTTTATATGTATTTATATGCTATTTTATATGATTTTTGGGACTAACCTATTAGCCCAGAGCCTAGTGCCAGTTTCTGTTTTTTCCTTGTTTTAGAGTATCGCAGAAAAGGAAAATGAAATGGAGTCCAATTGATCTGAAACTTCACGAACTTATTTTTGGAAGGAAAGCAACCCGGGAGACTTGGAGTCCACATCAAGGAAGCTTTGAGGAAGCCATGAGGTAGGGGGCGCACCCATCCCCTAGGCGCACCATCAACCCTCATGGGCCCCTCGTGGCTCCCCTGACGTATCTCTTCCACCTATATATATCCATATACCCTAAAACGATCGGGGAGCACAATAGATCGGGAGTTCCGCCACCAGAAGCCTTCGTAGCCACCGAAAACCAATCTAGACCCGTTCCGGCACCCTGCCGGAGGGGGAATCCCTCTCCGGTGGCCATCTTCATCATCCCGGTGCTCTCCATGACGAGGAGGGAGTAGTTCTCCCTCGGGGCTGAGGGTATGTACCAGTAGCTATGTGTTTGATCTCTCTCTCTCTCGTGTTCTTGAGGTGATATGATCTTGATGTATCGCGAGCTTTGCTATTATATTTGGATCCTATGATGTTTCTCCCCCCCCCTCTACTCTCTTGTAATGGATTGAGTTTCCCCTTTGAAGTTATCTTATCGGATTGAGTCTTTAAAGATTTGAGAACACTTGATGTATATCTTGCCGTGCGTATGTGTGGTGACAATGGGATATCACATGATTCACTTGATGTATGTTTTGGTGATCAACTTGCGGGTTCTGCCCATGAACCTATGCATAGGGGTTGGCACACGTTTTTGTCGTGATTCTCCGGTAGAAACTTTGGGGCACTCTTTGAGGTTCTATGTGTTGGTTGAATAGATGAATCTGAGATTGTGTGATGCATATCGTATAATCATACCCACGGATACTTGAGGTGACATTGGAGTATCTAGGTGACATTAGGGTTTTGGTTGATTTGTGTCTTAAGGTGTTATTCTAGTACGAACTCTAGGGCTGTTTGTGACACTTATAGGAAAGAATAACTTTGAGGTGGTTTCGTACCCTACCATAATCTCTTTGTTTGTTCTCCGCTATTAGTGACTTTGGAGTGACTCTTTGTTGCATGTTGAGGGATAGTTATGTGATCCCAATATGTTATTTTTGTTGAGAGGACTTGCACTAGTGACAGTATGAACCCTAGGCCTTGTTTCCTAGCATTGCAATACCGTTTACGCTCACTTTTATCATTAGTTACCTTGCTGTTTTTATATTTTCAGATTACAAAAACCTTTATCTACCATCCATATACCACTTGTATCACCATCTCTTCGCTGAACTAGTGCACCTATACATTTACCATTGTATTGGGTGTGTTGGGGACACAAGAGACTCTTTATCTTCCTTATGAGTGGCGGTCGGGGACGAGCGATGGTCTTTTCCTACCAATCTATCCCCCTAGGAGCATGCGCGTAGTGCTTTGGTTTTTGATGACTTGTAGATTTTTGCAATAAGTATGTGAGTTCTTTATGACTAATGTTGAGTCCATGGATTATACGCACTCTCACCCTTCCATCATTGCTAGCCTCTTTGTACTGTGCATTGCCCTTTCTCACATTGAGAGTTGGTGCAAACTTCGCCGGTGCATCCAAACCCCGTGATATGATACGATGTTTCACACATAAACCTCCTTATATCTTCCTCAAAACAGCCACCATACCTACCTATTACGGCATTTCCATAGCCATTCCGAGATATATTCCCATGCAACTTTCCACCATTCCGTTTATCATGACACGTTCATCATTGTCATATTGCTTAGCATGATCATGTAGTTGACATAGTATTTGTGGCAAAGCCACTGTTCATAATTATTTCATACATGTCACTCTTGGTTCATTGCATATCCCGGTACACCGCTGGAGGCATTCATATAGAGTCATACACTATTAGGGAAAACCTTATACACAGAATATTACCACTAGCGCGGTTTAAAAACAATCGCTACTGCTACTTAGCAGTAGCGCGCTGCAAGAGACCACGCTGCTAATACCCAAGTAGCAGTAGCACGCAAGGAGAAAAGAGCGCTACTACTACAATTGCCATGGCGCTGCCCCCAGACTATGCATTGTAGTAGCGCCCTTTCCATAGACGCGCTACTGCTAACGTACTTAGCAGTAGCGTGTTTCTCCAACCCTCGCTACTACTAAGTGGTCTCTACCATGCCCCGGGACAATGCCATAGCAGTAGCGAGGGGTATAAACCTCTCGCTACTACTAAGTACAGGGTTTTTTAACGGCCCTGAAATCTCCATCTCCTCCCCCAAATCCCTCCTCTCTTCCGCCACTCCCTCCTCTCTCTCTCCATACGTTCTCACATTGACCTCTTGCCCATGCGCCCCTCCTCCTCCATGGCACCGAAAGAGGGCGCCGCCTCGCGCCACCGGCGTCTAGGAGCTCGCCGGTCTTCCACCGGCGTCTAGGAGGCCGCCGCCTCACGCCACCACGCCGGAGACCTAACCACCGGTGACCAGCCCCGCTACTCCCTCCATCTCCTTCCTCTCTCCCTCGGTTTTCTTTTTCTCTCTCTCTCTCCCTATGGTTTGACTCACAATCCCATGTCCATGCCCGTCCAGGTAGTCGCCATGGACGACCATATCTGGCATGGTCGGGAAGAGGAGCCCCACGCCGCTGCCTTGCTCTTCCATGGAAACAGGCCCTCCTCCAACAACCACCGCCGGATCTGGTTTGCCGCTGCTCGTTCATGCCTCCGGCGACCCTAACCATCGCTGGATCGAACCACTGCTGCCATTGACAACACGCACGGGATCAAGATATTTTTTTCCTTTTGAAAGTAATAGTAGTAGCGCGGGGTATAAGACCTGCTACAGATAATTAGCAGTAGCGTTGTACTGCAACACACGCTACAGCTAACCATGTATAGCAGTAGCGCATGTCAACACGCGCTACTGCTACAACTTAGCTGTGGCGCCGTATCAGTAGCCCGGGTGCCCGCGCTACTGATACACCCAAAACCCGCGCTACTGCTAGGCTTTTCCCTAGTAGTGATACTTTATTCTAGTATCGAGTTGTAATCATTGAGTTGTAAATAAATAGAAGTGTGATGATCATCATTTTCTAGAGCATTGTCCCAGGTGAGGAAAAAAACAAAAAAAAAGAGAAAGGCCATAAAAAATGGGGAGAAGGCCCCCCAAAAAAGGGAGAAAGGCCATAAAAAAAGAGAAGGCCCCCCAAAAAAACAGAGAAAAAGAGAGAAGGGACAATGCTACTATCCTTTGCCACACTTGTGCTTCAAAGTAGCACCATAATCTTTATGATAGAGAGTCTCTTGTTTTGTCACTTTCATATACTAGTGGGAAATTTTCATTATAGAACTTGGCTTGTATATTCCAACAATGGGCCTCCTCAAGTGCCCTAGGTCTTCGTGAGCAAGCAAGTTGGATGCACACCCACTTAGTTTCTTTTGTTGAGCTTTCATACATTTATAGCTCTAGTGCATGGCAATCCCTACTCCTTGCATTAACATCAATCTATGGGCATCTCCATAGCCTATTGATTAGCCTCGTTGATGTGAGACTTTCTCCTCTTTTTGTCTTCTCCACATAACCCCCCATCATCATATTCTATTCCACCCATAGTGTTATGTCCATGGCTCGCGCTCATATATTGCGTGGAAGTTTATAGGTTTGAGATTACTAAAGTATGAAACAATTGCTTGGCTTGTCATCGGGGTTATGCATGATGAGAGCATTCTTGTGTGACGAAAATGGAGCGTAACTAAACTATATGATTTTTTAGGGATGAACTTACTTTGGCCATGTTATTTTGAGAAGACATGATTGCTTAGTTAGTATGCTTGAAGTATTATTGTTTCTATGTCAATATTAAACTTTTGTCTTGAATCTTATGGTCTGAACATTTATGACAAAATAAAGAAGAATTACTTAGAGAAATATGTTAGGTAGCATTCCACATCAAAAATTCTGTTTTTATCATTTACCTACTCGAGGACGAGCAGGAATTAAGCTTGGGGATGCTGATACGTCTCCAACATATCTATAATTTTTGATTGTTCCATGCTATTATATTATCAACCTTGGATGTTTTATATGCATTTTATGCTATTTTATATGATTTTTGGGACTAACCTATTAACCGAGAGCCCAGTGCCAGTTTTTGTTTTTTCCTTGTTTTAGAGTATCACAGAAAAGGAAAATCAAACGAAGTCCAATTGACCTGAAACTTCACGGAACTTATTTTTGGAAGGAAAGCAACCCGGGAGACTTGGAGTCCACGTCAAGGAAGCTTTGAGGAAGCCACGAGGTAGGGGGGCGCGCCCACCCCCTGGGCGCGCCCTCCACCCTCGTGGGCCCCCCGTGGCTCCCTTGACGTATCTCTTCCGCCTATATATATATATATCCATATATCCTAAAACGATCGGGGAGCACAATAGATCAAAAGTTCCGCCGCGAGAAGCCTCCGTAGCCACCGAAAACCAATCTAGACCCGTTCCGGCACCCTGCCGGAGGGGGAATCCCTCTCCGGTGGCCATCTTCATCATCCCGGTGCTCTCCATGACGAGGAGGGAGTAGTTCTCCCTCGGGGCCGAGGGTATGTACCATCAGCTATGTGTTTGATCTCTCTCTCTCGTGTTCTTGAGGTGATACGATCTTGATGTATCGCGAGCTTTGCTATTATATTTGGATCCAATGATGTTTCTCCCCCCTCTACCCTCTTGTAATGGATTGAGTTTCCCCTTTGAAGTTATCTTATCGGATTGAGTCTTTAAAGATTTGAGAACACTTGATGTATGTCTTGTCGTGCGTATGTGTGGTGACAATGGGATATCACGTGATTCACTTGATGTATGTTTTGGTGATCAACTTGCGGGTTCCGCCCATGAACCTATGCATAGGGGTTGGCACACGTTTTCATCGTGATTCTCCGGTAGAAACTTTGGGGCACTCTTTGAGGTTCTATGTGTTGGTTGAATAGATGAATCTGAGATTGTGTGATGCATATCGTATAATCGTACCCACGGATACTTGAGGTGACATTGGAGTATCTAGGTGACATTAAGGTTTTGGTTGATTTGTGTCTTAAGGTGTTATTCTAGTACGAACTCTAGGGTTGTTTGTGACACTTATAGGAATAGCCCAACGGATTGATTGGAAAGAATAACTTTGAGGTGGTTTCGTACCCTACCATAATCTCTTTGTTTGTTCTCTGCTATTCGTGACTTTGGAGTGACTCTTTGTTGCATGTTGACGGATAGTTATGTGATCCAATTATGTTATTATTGTTGAGAGGACTTGCACTAGTGAAAGTATGAACCCTAGGCCTTGTTTCCTAGCATTGCAATACCGTTTACGCTCACTTTTATCATTAGTTACCTTGCTGTTTTTATATTTTCAGATTACAAAAACCTTTATCTACCATCCATATACCACTTGTATCACCATCTCTTCGCTGAACTAGTGCACCTATACAATTTACCATTGTATTGGGTGTGTTGGGGACACAAGAGACTCTTTGTTATTTGGTTGCAGGGTTGCTTCAGAGAGACCATCTTCATCCTACGCCTCCTACGGATTGATAAACCTTAGGTCATCCACTTGAGGGAAATTTGCTACTGTCCTACAAAACTCTGCACTTGGAGGCCCAAAAACATCTACAAGAAGAAGGCTGTGTAGTAGACATCAGCCCTCCGCCCTCGTGGGCCCCCTGTTGCTCCACCGACGTACTCCTTCCTCCTATATATACCTACGTACCCCCAAACGATCAGATACGGAGCCAAAACCCTAATTCCACCGCCGTAACTTCCTGTATCCACGAGATCCCATCTTGGGACTTGTTCCGGAGCTCCGCCGGAGGGGGTATCCATCACGTAGGGCTTCTACATCAACACCATAGCCTCTCCGATGAAGTGTGAGTAGTTTACCTCAAACCTTCGGGCCCATAGTTATTAGCTAGATGGCTTCTTCTCTCTTTTTGGATCTCAATACAATGTTCTCCCCCTCTCTTGTGGAGAACTATCCGATGTAATCTTCTTTTTGAAGTGTGTTTGTTGAGACCGATGAATTGTGGGTTTATGATCAAGTCTATCTATGAACAATATTTGAATCTTCTCTGAATTATTTTATGTATGATTGGTTATCTTTGCAAGTCTCTTCGAATTATCAGTTTGGTTTGGCCTACTAGATTGATCTTTCTTGCAATGGGAGAAGTGCTTAGCTTTGGGTTCAATCTTGCGGTGTCCTTTCCCAGTGACAGTAGGGGCAGCAAGGCACGTATTGTATTGTTGCCATCGAGGATAACAAGATGGGGTTTTTTACCATATTACATGAATTTAACCCTCTACATCATGTCATCTTTCTTAAGGCGTTACTCTGTTTTCATTAACTTAATACTCTAGATGCATGCTGGATAGCGGTCGATGAGTGGAGTAATAGTAGTAGATGCAGGAAGGAGTCGGTCTACTTGTCTTGGAGGTGATGCCTATATACATGATCATACCTAGATATTCTCGTAACTATGGTCAATTCTGTCAATTGCTCAACAGTAATTCGTTCACCCACTGTAGAATACTTATGCTCTTGAGAGAAGCCACTAGTGAAACCTATGGCCCCCGGGTCTATCTTCATCATATAAATCTTCCAATACTTAGTTATTTCCTTTGCTTTTTATTTTGTCTTTATTTTACTTTGCATCTTTATCATAAAAATACCAAAAATATTATCTTATCATATCTATCAGATCTCACTCTCATAAGTGACCGTGAAGGGATTGACAACCCCTTATCGCGTTGGTTGCGATGAGTTATTTGCTTTGTGCAGGTACTAGGGGACGCGCGCGCAACCTCCTACTAGATTGATACCTTGGTTCTCAAAACTGAGGGAAATACTTACGCTACTTTGCTGCATCATCCCATCCTCTTCGGGGAAATCCAACACAGTGCTCAAGAGATAGCACTGGGTAATTCTTTATCATGGGGTTCTCTACGAAATTTAGCAAAATTAAACTCATGAGACATATCCCCTAAACCAACAGAAACAATATCCTTATTGGAGTCTATCTTAGCATTAACAGTATTCAAGAAGGGTCTACCAAATATAATGGGAGAAAAGTCATCTTGTGGGGAACCAAGAACAAGAAAATCAGCAGGATATTTAACTTTCCCACACAAGACTTCAACATCTCTAACAATCCCAATCGGTGAAATAGTATATCTATTGGCAAGTTTAATGGTAACATTGATATCTTCTATCTCAGCAGGTGCAATATCATGCAAAATTTCTTGGTCTAAGGAATGAGGGATTGTGCTTGCACTAGCACCCATATCACATAAGCCATGATAGCAATGATCTCCTATTTTAACAGAAATAACAGGCATGCCTACAACAGGTCTATGTTTATTTTTAGCATTAGGTCTAGCAATTCTAGTAGCTTCATTGCAGAAGTAAATAACATGCCCATCAATATTATCAGCCAAGAGATCTTTAACCATAGCAATACTAGGTTCAACTTTAATTTGCTCAGGGGGTTTAGGTGTCTTAATATTACTTTTGTTAACCACAGTTGAAGCTTTAGCATGATTCTTTATTCTAACAGGGAAAGGTGGTTTCTCAATATAAGCAGCAGGAAAAACAGGATCATCATAAGTGATAGTCTTTTCTTCAACTTTAATAGGTGCAACTACTTTTACTTCAATAGGAGGATTATATTTAAACCACATCTCCTTAGGGAGATCAACATGAGTAGCAAAGGATTCACAAAAAGAAGCTACTATCTCAGAGTCAAGTCCATATTTAGTGCTAAATTCACGGAAAGCATCAGTATCCATAAAAGATTTAACACAATCAAACTTAGGTGTTATACCTGACTCCTTACCTTCGTCGAGGTCCCAATCTTCAGAGTTGCATTTAATTATTTCCAATAATTCCCATTTTAATTCAATAGTCTTCATCATAAAATATCCAGTCCAAGAAGTATCGAGCATGGAGCGATTACTGAGAGAAAGCCGAGCATAAAATTTTTGAATAATCATTTCTCCTGAGAGCTCATGATTGGGGCATGAATATAACATTGACTTAAGCCTCCCCCAAGCTTGAGCGATGCTTTCTCCTTCGTAAGGCCAAAAAGTATATATATAATTACGATCACGATGAACAAGATGCATAGGATAAAACTTCTGATGAAATTCCAATTTCAATCGCTTGTAGTCCCATGATCCCATATCATCACATAGCCTATACCATGTCAATGCATCTCCCTTCAAATATAAAGGGAAGACCTTCTTCTTGATAACATCCTCGGGCATACCTGCAAGCTTAAATAATCCACAAACTTCATCCACACATATTAAGTGTAAATCGGGATGCAATGTTCCATCTCCTGCAAAAGGATTAGCTAGCAGTTTCTCTATCATACCCGAAGGAATTTTAAAGTAAACATTTTCAGTAGGTTCAGTAGGTTGAGGATCAACTCTTTGCTCTACTGGTCAGGGTGAAGATACCCCGAACAAGCCCCTCAAAGGATTATGTTCCATAGTAACAAGTGATAGTAAATTTCAGCACACTATATAAATCTTTCCTTACCAAATTCCACCTACCAAAGGCGCTTCACTCCCCGGCAACGGTGCTAGAAAAGAGTCTTGATGACCCACAAGTGTAGGGGATCTATCGTAGCCTTTCGATAAGTAAGAGTGTCAAACCCAACGAGGAGCAGAAGGAAATGAAAAGCAGTTTTCAAAAAGGTATTCTCTGCAAGCACTGAAATTATCGGTAATAGATAGTTTTGTGATAAGGTAATTTGTAACGAGTAGCAAGTAGTAAAAGTAAATAAGGTGCAGCAAGATGGCCCAATCCTTTTTGTAGCAAAGGACAAGCCTGGACAAACTCTTATATAAAGGAAAGTGCTCCCGAGTACACATTGGAATTATCGTCAAGCTAGTTTTCATCACGTTCATATGATTCGCGTTCGGTACTTTGATAATCTGATATGTGGGTGGACTGGTGCTTGGGTACTGTCCTTACTTGGACAAGCATCCCACTTATGATTAACCCCCATTGCAAGCATCCGCAACTACAATAGAAGTATTAAGGTAAACCTAACCATAGCATGAAACATATGGATCCAAATCAGCCCATTACGAAGCAACGCATAAACTAGGGTTTAAGCTTCTGTCACTCTATCAACGCATCATCTACTTATTACTTACCAATGCCTCCTTCTAGGCCCAAACAATGGTGAAGTGTCATGTAGTCGACGTTCACAGGACACAACTAGAGGGATGACAACATACATCTCATCAAAATACCGAACGAATACCAAATTCACATGACTACTTATAGCAAGACTTCTCCCATGTCCTCAAGAACAAACATAACAACTCACAAAGCATATTCATGTTCATAATCAGAGGGGTATTAATATGCATATGGATCTGAACATATGATCTTCCACCAAGTAAACTAACTAGCATCAACTACAAGGAGTAATCAACACTACTAGCAACCCATAGGTACCAATCTGAGGTTTGGATACAAAGATTGGATACAAGAGATGAACTAGGGTTTGAGATGAGATGGTGCTGGTGAAGATGTTGATGGAGATTGACCCTCTCCCGATGAGAGGATCGTTGGTGATGACGATGGTGAGGATTTCCCCCTCCCGGGGGGGGGGGGGTTTCCCCGGCAGAACAGCTCTGCCGGAGCCCTAGATTGGTTCCACCAAGGTTCCGCCTCATGGCGGCGGAGTTTCTTCCCCAAAGCTTGCTTATTATTTTTTCTCGGACGAAAGACCTCATATAGCAAAAGATGGGCATCGGAGGGCCACCAGGGAGCCCACAAGGCAGGGGGACGCGCCTAGGGGGGGTAGGGCGCGCCCCCACCCTCATGGCCAGGGTGTGGGCCCCCTCTGGAACTTCTTTCGCCCAATATTTTTTATATATTCTGGAAATAACTTCCGTGAAGTTTCAGGAATTTTGGAGCTGTGCAGAATAGGTCTCTAATATTTGCTCCTTTTACAGCATAGAATCCCAGCTGCCGGCATTCTCCCTCTTCATGTAAACCTTGTAAAATAAGAGAGAATAGGCATAAGTATTGTGACATAATGTGTAATAACAGCCCATAATGCAATAAATATCGATATAAAAGCACGATGCAAAATGGACGTATCACCAATAAAGCCCAATCAACCACATGACATGAAAAAAGTCATGTGAGTAGCAGCCCATTAGGACAGATTGGCCAGATCGCATGCATCTAGTGTATTAATTTAACAAGAACGGAGTAACACCTTAAACAAGATGACATGATATAGAGGGATAAATCCTAGCAATATTATATTAACCCCATCTTTTTTATCCTTAATGACAACAATACAAATACGTGCCTCGCTACCCCTATTGTCATTGGGTGAGGACACCACAAGATTAAACCCTCACAAAGCACCACTCCCATTGCAAGATAAATCAATTTAGTTGGCCAAACCAAATCAATAGATCGGAGAGAAATACAAAGCTATCTTAATCATGCATAAAAGAGTTCAGATAAGACTCAAATAATATTCATAGATAATTTGGTCATAAATCCACAATTCATCGGATCTCAACAAACGCACCACAAAAGAAGATTACATCGAATAGATCTCCAAGAACACCGAGGATAACATTGTGTTGAAGATCAAAAAGAGAGAAGAAGCCACCTAGCTACTAGGTATGGACCCGTAGGTCTGTGTTAAACTACTCACACATCATCGGTAGGGCATCAAGGTTGATATTGAAGCCCTCCGTGATCGAATCCCCCTCCGGCAGAGTACCGGAAAAGGCCTCAAGATGGGATCTCATGAGAACATAAGGTTGCGGCGGCGGAAAAGTATTTTTGGTGGTCCCTCTGGTATACAGGGAATATTTGGGTATTTATGGAGAAAGGATTAGGGTTAGAGGAGTCCCGAGAGGCCCACAAGCTTGGGGGCGCCCCCCCTAGGGCGCGCCCACAAGGCTTGTGGCCACCTTGTGGCTCTTCTGGCCTCCTCCCGAAGATTCGTTTTTGTCTTATGGTCCAAGAAAAATCATCAAAAGGTTTTATTCCGTTTGGTACTGTTTTTCTGTAAAAGACAAAAATAAGGAAAAAGCAACAATGGGCACTGGGCACTAGCTTAATAAGTTAGTCCAAAAATGATATAAAATAGCATACTAATTTATATAAAACATCCAAGATGCATAATATAATAGCATGGAATAATAAAAAATTATAGATACGCTGGAGACGTATCAGGACTTTCCATTTGATCGTCAAAACTTAAGAATGCTAGGGAATCATAGGCGTCAATGGAAAGGAGGACATGGGAGAGGAAATTTAACACATGTCGGAAGGTGCTCGTGACATTTCTCGTTTTCTGCCCGTAGTGACACACTGGCATTTTTTGCCACTGTAGGCCCATGGTGAAGGTGAGGTGGGAGTCATCCGGTTGGAAAGAAGAGTGCTCCAGTGAGAAATGTCTTGTTACGGTGGGAGTGAAGGGTGCGTCATTGGGTGGGGTTTTGTGTAGGGCATGTGTGTTGGAAAAACATGTCGGATGGTCCAGGCAACCAAATTTCTCCACCACATATGGTCTTGATTTGGGGGAATCTGGATTGTCTAGACGGTTGAATTTTGGGGAGCCTGTTGGGCACACGTACACGCCCGAACATATCAGGAAGAAATGAGCTACAACCTTGAAGATGACCTTAATCATTTGTTTGATTCACTCATATGCATTGTAGAGATGGTGAGTTTAACAACTACGTAAAAAAAGGATTGTGAGGGCTAGCGACTAGCGACCAGGAGGGGCTCGCGACCCGATCTAGCATCACCGCCGGATCCTTCCTCCATCGCCATGTCACCCGAGCCTAACCCCGCTCCCATGTGGCGCCGCCGCATTGCACCGAGGCATCCCCGCCTCCCTCCTCCCCCCACCACTCTCCTCTTCGCCATCGCTGCTGATGCGGGCAAGGTAAAGCCCAATGGCGACAGTGGCCTTCTTGCGCGTCAGCTGCTCATAATGCTATGTCGGCTCGATCTTGACCTCCTCGGCGGTGATGGCGGACAATGACGGCTGGAGTGTGGCGGCAGGTCTGTAGCCGCAGGGCAGGTGGCGGTGGCATCCATGTTATAGCCGCCCAACCTCCCATTCGGCTTCGGATCGCGGTGACGCTCCTAGTATTGATCAACATCACGTTGGCTCCCTGGGTGGCGACCCCGGGCTTGGCGGTGGTAGTCATCTCCTCCGTCGAAAATGGTCGTCTAAGGCTGGGTTGTCAAATCTCGAGATCCGTCATCTAGTCTTGGCTGCGAGTCAGGAAGACATAGTTACCGGTGAAAACCGAGCCAACGGCGGGCGATGGCGTTGTTTTGCGCCATTACCTAGAAGAAGGCATCATCATGTAACTACTATCGACCCACTCGTGCTACTCTAGAGGAAACCCTAGGACCTGGTCTTCCAGATTGGGCGATGCCTGCACTGCGGTGTCGTTTTTCTTTTGGGAGCATCGTTTGTGGAGCAGTGTTGGAAGACAAAGGAAGGAGGTGCAGTGGCTTCGTCTTGCATGGAGCTTCGGTGGAGATGTCAAGTCATGCCTAACCGACAAGTGCTATGTTGTGTCATGCCTGCTCAGCAGGTGCTACGCATGGAAGATCTTACATAGACTTCAAGCTGTGTCGGCTAGTGGTACTTGGCGGCATGCTACTGTAGTGTACCAGCAGCGACCGCGACGTGCTCAGCAGTTTGCACGCAGGGAGGTGGTGCCGTTGGGTGCCGTGGTGTCATCGACGGATGGCCGGACTGGTAAGGATGATGGGGATCTCTTTCCTGAAGATGGTCAATGATTCGATGGTGATGACGGCTTCTAAAATTTCTGCATGTGGTGTACATTTTAGATTTGTTGCACCGAGTGTAGGTTTGGGTACGTCATGCCGATGGATAGGCGATGAAGTGAAGCGTATCTGACAGTGTTTGTTGTCTATGGGGCGGCCCTATCCTTTGATCCTGATGTGTGTTAGTTATGAAGTCGTGTCGCTCGGCGCTTACCGCTTAGGAAGACTCTGCTTGGGCATATTGTAACATGAACCCCTACGTGGGCATGATGTTGTGAACCGTATATTTGAAGTTGTGTGATCGGGCCTATAAAGACTTGGTTTTATGGCATGTAGTTGGATCATCACTTGTTCGATTTGAGCATGTTCGTGTCTGTTTTACTGCTAGAGCGTGGCAGACCAGGGTAGTTTGGTTGTTAAGACCAGCGATGATTGTTGAGACAGCCTAGTCATCTCATAATTCTAAAACTGGAATGTGCATGTCAGCCGTTTGGAGGTGTGTTAATGGCATGGTTGGAAACGTTTCCTTTTTGAAGATGTGTCAGCACATATGGATGTACATTTGAATGGATGAACGAGCAGTGTTTGACAAGAGACAGAATAACGGAATGGTGAATTGGTGATCCGGAATTCAGGATAGTCGGCAAACTGATAGAAGAAAGGTGATAACCTAGTTGATGGAATTCCATGCAGGTAAACATAATTGATCACAGGTTATTCGTTCATACAGTCGGCATGTCAAATAGTGATGCTGAAGGTTGGGTACAAGATTGATAAGAGTAAATCGTAGACAAAGTTTGTTCAATGACATACATTTGGGGCAGATTGCGTGGGGTGAAGGCTGGGCGGCGGTGTCCAAAGGATAAGGCTGTTCTATTTTATTATTTTTTGGAGGGACTTTTTTTAAAATGCAGGCAAAAGCTTTGTCTCATCTCATTAATAAGCAGAAAAGAGTTGCCCAGTTAATAACGGAAAACCGGACGAAAACCGTCACAAACCGCCGAGCGGCACACATAATACCACACACCTCACATAGAGGGTCTCGTCAACATCACACACCGGTGTCATCGTCATCACATCTCCCCAACAGGCCTCATCGCCCTCCCTAATCTCTGAGTAAGCGACTCCGACTTCTTCGAAGATAAATGTCGACCCAACCCACACCGTAGAGGCCGTGTGAAACACAAGAAACCCCGCGCAAAACTCAGCCACCCATGCAAGGACAACACAACTCCGACTTTGAACGATGGCTCCGAACAAGAACTATGCAAGGTTGGTGCCACGGAAGACCACCGAACAGACCACCTGCTGCATGTCATCGTCGCTACAGGGCCCTGCCGCTGCAGCTCCGACTTCACCGCAACAAAACAACCCAAGGTAGTCCCATGAACACGCTGGAGAAGAGCCGACTACCGCAACCAATGCCGCGTCTCCGACATCGCACACGCCCATCATCGTTGCCACACAAGCTTCGATGCCAACACCACCAACTTCCATCGGTCCCGCTTGATGATGCCTAGCTCCAATGACGAAGCCCCCGAGAGGGGATACGATGCTAGAGCACCGTCATCGTCCGATCCCATGGATCTAGGGTTTCCCCTGAAGCTGCGAAGATTGGAGCTGAGAGCGCCTCGATGATGCCAACAAGAAGGAAATGGCGCTTGAAAGTGTTGCCATCGCGGGCTCCGGACACGCCGGAGACAAGCTTTCGCCCGGGTCAGCTTCTCGAGCCCCGCACATCATGCATCAGCGAGCCCTTCATCAAGCCACCGAGGTCAAATCCGGCCGGATCTGACCACCTTCACCCTTCGCAACCTGCTAGCAGCAGATCCGTGACGTCTCTGAGCCGCGCCGACCGCGCCGTCCAGGCCCTTCACAGACCCGCAACGAGTGCCACACCAGCCGCGCCCCTCGCAGCTGAGCCGCCGCCCGTGACATGCCTCACCTCTCCCGGCAGCCGCCGGAAGCCCCTGTCCGCCCTCGCCGCACGAGCGCATCCTTCCCACCCGAGCCGCGGACAAATCTGGACAGCCAGGTCCCTTGCGCATCCACGCCGCTCCCTTGCCGAACCACCGCAGCGCCACCCGAGCCGAAGCATCACCTTGCGCCGCCATGCGAGCCCGCGCGCGTCAGATCTGTGCTTGTCCGCCCCTCCTGCACGCGCGCGACATGCGTCTGAGCACCGCGCTGCCCCACCACCTGCGCAGCCCCACCGTGCTCGGCCCACCACCTGCACTGCCTCGCTGCACCGCCCTAGATGCCAAGGACGCCTGAGCTCCTTCGAAGCAGCCGGCCCGTGCCACGCCACTCCAAGCGGGAGGAGAAGCGACCGAGGAGCGGAGCTATGTTGGAGTCGGGGTATGGTTTTGCGCTTTCTCTAGGAATAGCTTCCTTTCACTTTGGAGGGATTATAAGGTGGTGTTTGGTTCTCTAGTCCTAGGACTTTTTCTAGTCCCAACTAAAAAGTCCCTAGTCCCTAAAAAGTCCCTCCATCTTTGTTTCCAGAGACTAAAAAGTACCTAGTCCCTTCCTAGAGGCTATTAAATGACCATCTTGTCCCTAGTATATAGAAAAATAACAATCAAATAACACCATGGGGTGGCGGTCCAATGGGTGCATGGAGGGGCATTGATGGAAAAGTCCCAAAAAGTCTCAAAAAGACTCTCCTTGAGAGTCTTCATTTAGTCCCAAATGCCTAGTTTAGTCCCTAAAAAGTCCCTCCCGTTTGGTAAAAAAGTCTCTATGAGGGACTTTTTCTAGTCCCTACATAAAAAAGTCCCTGGAAACAAACACCCCCTAAGGCTGTTGTAGTTGGCAACCATTAAGTCGCCCGCTGGAGCGAGCCAGCTCAGGACGGCTCCGAAACATTACCGGGCCGTGCGATCGATCCTGGTCCGCCCAACACCCGTCACCGCGTGCAGCCTTTAATGAGCATTGGCACACGTTCTTTTTTACCTCTGTACGAAGCAAGATACGGGAGGGAATACATCTCGTGACACAGATCCAGTTGCATGTGGACGATGCTGATTTCAGGATCAGCTCAGACCGGGCTCAGGTTCTAATTTTCGGTCGTCAGTGGTATTTCTTAAGTTCTCTTTCAACTAATCAGTTGCCATCGAAGAAATGTGATTATGGCTCTCATGCATTATTTATGAGATTACATAAAACAAATGGTTCATCCACCTAATATGATGTTTCTTATAATTAAAACAAAGTACATCTAACTCTTGCATCAAATGATTTGCTTCTCATTGGAAGTGATTTAATTGGGTCGTTCCATTTGATCGTCAAAACTTAATAATGCTAGGGAATCACAGGGTTCAATGGAAAGGGTGACATGGGAGAGGAACTTTAGCACATGTCGGAAGGTGCTCGTGACATTTCTCGCTTTCTGCCTGTAGTAACACACGGGCATTTTTTGCCACTGTAGACCCATGGTGGAGGTAAGGTGGGAGTCATTCGGTTGGAAAGGAGAGTGCTCCAGTGAAAAAATGTCTACGGTGGGAAACTGAGCGGGAAGGGGAGTGTTTGGCAGGAAAAGTGAAGGGTGCGTCATGGGGTGGGGTTTTATGTAGGTCCTGTGTGTTGGAGAAAACATGTTGGATAGTCCAGGCAACCAAATTTCTCCACCACATATGGTCTTGATTTGGGGGAGTCTGGACTGTCTAGACGATTGAATTTTGGGGAGGCTGTTGGGCATACGTACACACCCGGACATATCAGGAAGAAATGAGCTACAACCTTGAAGATGACCTTAAACATTTGTTTGATTCACTTACATGCATTGTAGAGATAGCAAATTTTACAGCTACATAAAAAAGGACCGTGAGGCTAGCGACTAGCGACCAGGGGGGGCTTGCGACTCAATCTAGCGTCACCGCGGGATCCTTCCTCCATCGGCATCTCACCCAAACCTAGCCCTGCTCCAGTGCGGCGCCAATGCGCCGCACCGGGGCATCCCTGCCTCCCCTCCTCTCCCCCCCCCCCGCAACCACTCTCCTCTCCGCCAAAAGCCCGTCGGCAACAGTGGCCTTCTTGTGCGTCAGCTGCTCATTATCGCTGTGGCAGTTCGATCTTGGTCTCCTCGGCGGTGATGGCGGAACGACGTCTGGAGTGTGGCGACGGGTCTGTAGCCACAGGGCAGGTGGTGGTGACGTCCATGTTGTAGCTGCTCAACCTCCGGTTCGGCTTCGGATCACAGTGGCGCTCCTGGTCTTGATCTGCATCACTTGGGCTCCTGGGTCAACGACCCTGGGCTTGCTGGTGGTATTCATCTCCTCCGTCGGAAATGGTCATCCTGAGGCTAGGTTGTCAGATCTCAAGATCCATCATCTAGTCCCGGCTGTGAGTCGGGGAGACATAACTACCGGTGAAAACGAGCCGACGGCGGGCGATGGCGTTGTTTTGCGGCGTTGCCCAGATGAAGGAATCGTCATATAACTAATGTTGACCCACTCGTGCTGCTTCGGGGGAAACCCTAGGATCTAGTCTTCTAGATCGGGCGATGACGGCACTGCGATGTCGTTTATCTTTTGGGAGCATCGTTTGTGGAGCAGCACTGGAAGACAAAGGCAGGAGGTGGAGCGGTTTCGTCTTGCATGGTGCTTCGATGGAGATGTCAAGTCATGCCTGACCGACAGGTGCTATGCCGTGTCATGTCTGTTCAGCAAGTGCTACGAATGGCAGATCGTACAGAGATTTCAAGCTGTGTCGGCTTGTGGTAATTGGCGGCATGCTGTTGTGGTGTACCGGCGGTGACCGCGACGTGCTCAACAGTTTGCGTGTGGGGAGGTGGTGTCGTTGGGTGCCGTGGTGGCATCGACGGATGGCCGGACTGGCAAGGATGATCCAGATCTCTTTCCTGAAGATGGACAGCGGTTCGATGATGATGGCGGCTTCTAAAACGTGTGCATGTGGTGTACACTGTACGTTTGCTGCACCGGGTGTAGGTTCCGATATATCATGCGAATGGATCGACGACGACACCGGTTTTAGATATGAAGAACGAGAGCACTCCATATTATCAAGTTTGTAGGTGTGTGTGGTGGCTTCGGATGGCTTGATGTATGTTCTTGTCAGGCCTTTGTTGAAAAAATTAATAAAAATGATTGTATGCATCGATTGATGCAGAGGTCAGGAGTTTATCCTCATTTTCTAAAAAAAACTTCCTACAGTAACACACGTCTACTAGTACTAATTCATGGGCTCCGCAGAATGATACATATACAGGGAATACACGCGCTGACTAAAAAAATTAATAAAAATGATACAAGTTTTAGAGTGGTTGGGCTTTTTTAGAACCGTTCGTTGATGTTGATCTAACCGCAGACAAATACGAAGTACTGGGTAGTACTCCGATGAAAGTACGCGAAAGTACTAAAACGAGTGGGGCCGGTACTCGTGACAAGGTGGGGACGTGTTTTAATCTAGGGGCAGTTTAGTCCTAGGAAAATTTTCACGCGCCGCCCCTCTCGTCGAATGAATAACCGCCGCCATGGTGCTACACATTCCATAATTACTCATCAGCGGCCATCTCCTCCCTCTCCTCCATGTCCACCGCAGTCATCTCCTCCTTCTTACCGCTGCAACTTCGCTCCACTCAGGCAACCCCCCCCCCCCCCCCCCCCCCCCCCCCCCCGCAGATCGAGCTAATGGCCGACGGCAAGAACACCGACTTCGTGCAGATCGCCGGCGGTGACCAGGTCAAGTTGGCCAGGTTGAGGGAGATCCGTTCTTGGTTTGACAACACAAGGCAGATGAGCTGGACGGCAATGGCCACTCTCAAGAATTTGACGAAGAAGGAGAGGGCAAAGCTTTTCCCCCAGCCCGCGCAACCGATTCAGAAGATCGAGATCCTCCTCTGGGCGATGGAGCAGGCCAATTCGTCCAGTGAGTGGACCAGGCAGAGGTGGTGGGCGTTCAGATCCAGGGTAGAGCATCCACTAGATCAGGAACCCACCGTGCACGAGGTGCCGTTGCAGATTGTGCAGCCTCCAACCGAGTCACCGGAGACTTCGAAGCGCAAGATGAGGAGGACAATGGTCGCGACCTCGCTTCCCCGCCGTTCTCCACGCTTCCCTTGCCGCTCTCCTCGTCTGAACGGCGGCGCTAGCTATGTTTAGAGTAAGCTTCCCCACTCCTCATCTTTCTACTGCTCGTGCTTACATCGTGGTGATACTGATCATAATAGTTCAGAGAGGGAATGCTAGATGGCATTTTAATCTCAATGAATTGCATGAACATTTGAGTACATGGATTTGGAGGATGGATTATGATGTATGTGAACCCTAGGCATCATATGAGCCCTAGGAAAAATTAGTAATGTTGTAGTGGTAGACATGAAATATTTCGGTACACACCGGTAGGCACTGAAATATTTCGGAACTGCCGTAGGCAAAATTTGTAATGTTGTAGTGGTGGACACTGAAATATTTCGGTACAGACCGGTAGGCATTGAAATATTTCGGTACTTCCCTAGGCAAAATTTGTAATGTTGTAGTGGTAGACACTGAAATATTTCGGTACACACCGGTAGGCACTGAAATATTTCGTTACTACAATTTCAGTACACACCGATGCACACTGAATTATTTCACTACTGCAGTTTCAGTACACACCGGTACACACTGAAATATTTCAGTACTGCAAATTCTATACAAAGTTGGCATTTTGTCATTTATGTGTGAATTAATCCATGCATCATATGGCCTAACTTTGTACATGAGTTTGGGTCAATTTCATGTCTATTTATTGTTAAAATTATTGTCATGCCATGAAACAAAAGACAAGTCACTGACCCAAGCTTGCAAAGATGCCATATCAATGTTGCTGATATGAAATATGCATGTTTTCACCTAGTCTTGTGTCTGAATTAAAACTGAGCATTTTTTCTTGATGGTATCCCTGGATCTAGAACTCCTATGAATTTGCTCATGTTGGATGTTTTGTTCTCCATCATTTGTACTAGCATTCCGTGTGATTAGATGTGCCATGACAAGACCCCTGGCATATTTATTTTCTTGCCTCCAACATCACATGTGTGTTTTGCAGGAAAAAACCTGGAGTTCACCAGGCTGGCTGAAGTTGTGAGGCTGGGAGGCTGATGGTGCTGCTACTGGCTGATCCTTCTTCTTTCAGTTTTTGTTCGTCATTTCTCAAGCCATTGGACCAGGGCTACTTCCCTATGTGTTGTTAATGTATTAAGTAGTTCCTTCGAATTTGTAGTATTAGTTAGTTTGAATGTGGAAGTACCTTAAGGAACGAAATGTTGCTATGTATGACCAAGGGTTTCATACCTTAATCTTTGGATAATTAATTATGTGAACTGTTGGATGTGGCGCATAACGAAACGCCTCTACCGTTGATACTAGATCAACATGTCGGTCCAATTAGAGACCAGCCACTACCATATAGAACAGTTAGCATTTCATACTACAACCTAGCACGTACAAAACATCACACAGTGGAAGCACATCCCTAAGCACCTTGCATTGTACAAGGTCTTAGAGACAAGCCTCTACCATATATAACAGTTACCATGTCACACTACAGCCTATAAAACATCACAGAGTGGAATAATCATAGCTAGTAGAGCATTAGGTACCAGTTAATAATAGTTGCAATCCATCACAAGCAATAGTACCTAGATATGAGTAGATATAGGTATAGTAATACACGACAAGTACTCGCAAATAAGAGCTAACATAACAAGTTCATTTCAGATTGATACATGGCCCACCACAGTTCTAAAGGAGGTGGATGGTGATCATCATCCTCAAGTCATGGCGACGGGTGTTCGCAACAGTGAGTAGGATGGCCGGTCCTACCCGAAGATTCTTGGCACGAAGGAACTTCTTCCACCCTGCCCTTCTCAAGACAGTGCGACCGTCCATGTCCACTGCATAGGCACAGCTGGTGATGGAGCCCATTCTGGTAAGGCGTAGTCCAGCAGCCATGCCTTCTTCGTCCGGGTCGATGCCACAGCTATCAAGTAACCTCTTAGGTAATTTCTGAAAACAGTTGACATGATCATATACATTAGTGGAAATAGCAAAACAGTTGACATGATATATGATCATGTCACGTGCAATTATCAACAAAGCATACACTTCAAGACACATATATCATTGGATTCAACACTGAGCATATATATCATCACATCAGTACACTATACGCCAAGCATCAAATTACTACAGTAATTAGGCATACCATTAGATTACTGCGTACACTAAGCATATCATCGCATATTACTACACTACATGCATATCATAAAATTCTTCACTAAATGAATTCTAAACTAGGCCTCTCATCACAGTACTACAACATGCATATCATATGAACTACTACACTAACTAAGCATGTATATCATGTAATTACCACACTAAGTAACATACCATGATATGCCGTTTAACATTCGTCCTTGTGAGGCAGGTCACGAATGGCTTCCCTAGGTAGTCTTCACGTAGCGGAAGCATGTCCCAGAGGTTGCCGATTTCCTCGTCGCCCAGTCTGAGTCCTTGGGCATACAGGTATTCAACAAGTGGGTTCTCATCATCATCAGAATCGTCATCATCTGAATCAGCACCATCTTCCTCCTCATGAACTTCATCCTCACTATCCGGAATCAAATTTAGATAGATAACAGAAATCCTGGGCCTATCTTTTCTGAAGGAGAAGCTGATCAATTCACCCCCACTAAGACGCATGCGGGCGATGAAACGATATCAATCATCTCCTCCTATCTGGGTTATCTTTCGCCCCTTCTCGACCTGCATAGTGTATGGGCCCCCAAGAGCATCGAAGGTCACGGTGTCTGCGACGAGCTCATTGAATGCCAATCTCACATTGCATGGTACGATCTATGTAAGATAAAAACAAATAACAGACACAATACATTAGTGGAAATAGCAAAAAAAACAAAAAGAATGTACTGTCAGAAGGTTCATATAAATTGTTACCGCTGCAAAAACAAAAGAAGGCTGGAAGTAGATGCCGAACAGCGTGGCAGTAGAAAGGCCGGTCCGGCACCGTGAGTTGCAGCGTCCACCTTCCTCCATTCTACACAGAACGTGTTGAACTCTAAGTTGAATTGTACATAGTACAATACAAAGATCATACATATAATAAATCATAGTGATAACCTATACTGGCAATGGCCAATCAATCTATTTTCTATCATTTATGTAATAAAGCAATGCCAATGACAATGGCAATGCCCGTCTCATCTAAACCTGGGAATAGTTCGGCATCCAAACTAAAACCAGTCCAATCCACAGCACACATGAAAACCAAACCAATCCAGATATTTTCATTTAGAATCTAGACCAAACCGAACTATACATGCTCGTCATCCAACCCAGTCCAAACCGTTTTCAACTTTTGGATTGAATCCAAAGGTTCAAACCGTGGACAAAGCCATACGCGAGGGCATGTCATGAATCTAGATCAGACATGGCGTCAAAGCTCGAGAGAGACGACGAGCTCCGGCCAGCAACAGCGGCTCTTGGATTTGAAGCAGTAGTAGGTGGTAGTGGTGGCTCAAACTAATTGATTGATTTGGCCTCAAACCATAGAAACCAAATCAAGATCCAATCCAAAAACTAAGTTTCGGTCCAAACCAATCGGCTCAAATCCGCCTCCGTAGGGAGACACAGTTGGGGAAGGGAAGAAGAGGGGAGATCTCACGTACTTGCCGGAGTTGGCGGCGGCCGCGCACCGGCAGCGAAGAGAGGGGTCGTCAAGTGATGGCGGCGACGGCGGCGGCGCTGGTCGAGAAGGGGAGAAAGAAAGATGTGGAGTGGTCGAGACGGGGAGAAAGAAAAATGTGGTACATGTGGTGGCTCGGTTGTGTGGATGACAAGGGGACCCACTTGTGAGACCGATAGCAATTGATGGCAAACCGCAGGAGGTGCAGGACCGCGTGCACGACCGCCACGTCCCCACGTGGAATGGGGATGGCCGGGTGGGTGTGTCAAGTCAAATCGGCACCTGCGGCTTCTCGGTAACTCCAAGAGGCAGGAGCAGTGCATTTGTTCCCCAAATCGGGTAGAAAACCCTCGTCCTCTCCCCACCCTCTCTTCCTTCCTCACCACCTCACCACCCTCTCCTCCTTCCTCACCACCCTCCTCCCTTCCTACGCCTCCCTCCTCCTGTCTTCGACCGACGATGAAGCGCGAGCGTGAAGATGCGGCGAACGAGCCGGAGGCAACCATCGGAGCACAGCAGTCTGCTGCCGTGGCTGTAGCCGTGGGTGCAGCGGCTGAGTCCGCCGTAGCGGTGGAAGCTGGCGGTGCAGCGACCGTTGTGCCTGCTCCCGCTGCCATCGCAGCCGTCGAGGCACCCGTCGGTGAGCACAAGGTCGGGGAAGATCTGGAGGAGGAGGAGATGAGAAGGCGTAAGCGCAAGGTGCATGACGAAATCGAAGATCTCATGGAGGAGAACGCCATAAAGGAGTTCGACGTAGATAGCAGGAAGGGCAGCGACTTCGACGAGGATGCCATCGACGAGCTATCTGAGGTGGTACTCTGTTTTTTGCTCTATTTTTTTCATGATATTGGGGTTTTTCTTGTAAACTAGATGAGCATCAATTTCACTTGGGCGTGCTAGTTCTACGTATGTAGGATTGTAGGGATCTAGCATAGATCTTCATGTTGGATGTGGATGAATTAATTTGCACACATGTTCATATATGATTAGTTTGCACACATGTTCATAGATGATTCATTTGCAAATTCTATACAGCTTTCCATTTTGCAAAGGAAGTGATCGCTCCCTTAATAATTATGGGTTGACAGTACATATCCACTGGATACCAAAAAATCAAAACATTTCATCTAGCCAATTTTCCACAGTATGTTATCTAGATGATCACAGCCACATCTCTCATCAATATGAGCAGTGAGACACCCCATAGCTCCTTTACCAATTTCCTTCTGAAACTTATCAGGGTCTGACAATGTTGGAGAAGCAGTATTGCCGCTGTCAGAAAGAATAATGGTTTCTTCATTCCAGTAGATAGAACAAACCCCCCTTGTGTGAAACATGGAGGAGTATAATGAAGCCATTTTTCTGATTCCAATAAGAATTACACCTGTAACAAGTATCAAATATCATTAAACCAAGCCACTTCATGAAGTCTTTCATGTGTTAATTATGTACTACTTGTGCACCAATCTATAAATGCAACTATTCCACCGTCCATATTTATGCATGTCAGTTTTTTTGGCTCAATTATGTATGTGCACATACGCCTTGTTTCTAGCAAATAGATAGTTGCCATGTTACACGTGTGTACTTTCAAAACAATGTAATTAAAGTCAATGTACCATAATAGATTAGCTGAGTTCTTCTATGTGTACTAATTCACTAATTCACAGGAGGATGACGACGACGTGGACTACAGCATCGACAGCAGGCACAGCAAGAGCCGGTACACCCTGAGGCATCTGATTGCTGGGAAGATCAAGTACCGTTTCTTTGGCAAGATTGGGTGCCCTTTCTGTTGCAAGGTGATCGGTGGCGGCATAGATGGCATGATCCAGCATGCCTTCAACACTGGCAATGGACATGGTAAGAAGCATAAAGCCAGTACTCTGGCTAAACATGCTTCCTACGCACGCTTCCTCGAGATTGTCAAAGTCAATGAGCCCTACAACATGCATTGAAGAAGGGAGAGAAGTTATGTGCTGCTAGAGTGCTACTGCTGCCCCAGGACCTCCGTGTCCTGTTATGTTATGTATGTTTGTTTGTTGTTGGAGTGTAAAACTGATGTCCTATGGTGTGTGTGAACCTATGCTGAGCGGTGGTTGATCTGCCGTTTATGTTAAGAGTATGCTGCTACTCTGGTTTAGTGTTCCTAGTTGTTAATACTATTTTGGTGATGCATGTTTAAGCCTTGTACAATGCTAGATGCTTAGGGTGGTGCTTAGAAAAATAAACAGGGTATTTCTGAAGCACCAGTGCCTATTTCTACAGGAGAGACGCCTAGTTATGCGTCTACCCTGTACAAATAAGCCCATGTGCTTAAGAAAAGCCTGGTTTATTTCTATAAGCAACTCCCCTGAGCACCTTGCATTGTACAAGGCCTTAGCAACTCAAGTATCGTATGGTGGTCTATGTTATGGTTGCTATGTTATTCTGCCGTACGGTGATGCATGCTAGGAACTGTCATAATATGACTATGGTAGTTATAGCTTGGCATGACTATGAGCAATTACAACTGAACTATGCATTAATTTTTGACAAAATGAAAGCATGCAAATGATTGCCGATTCCACCTATTGCCAAATCAAGCTTTGTACTGATGATGCATTAGATATTGCAATAAGTAGAGAATGCTCATGATTGCCAAAAGTACCTATTTCCACTTTTTGATAAGAACTAAACGTGTATCAAATGATGCTAAAAGTAGAGCATGAGCATGAGAATGTATCAATGCATTAGATATTGCAATAAGTAGAGGATGCTCATGATTGCCAAAAGTACCTTTTCCACTTTCTGATAAGAACTAAACGTGTATCAAATGATGCTAGAAGTAGAGCATGAGCATGAGCTTGTATCAATTGATGCTACCTATTTGTCTTTGAATGGGCTCAATAAAGCTGGTGCTGGTTTATGCTCTCTGCGTGACCATGATGGTAACGAAGACACTTGGTTGGCTATGGTCTTGCTGTCAAATTTAAGTTTCAGTTCTTTAAGACTCTTTGTTTTTGCTGCTTGCTCGGGATCGACTAGCTTTCTCGGGCGTCCACGTGCTCCCTTCCTTTTGGGGGAGTTGGGTGCACCATTTTTGGGGCAGTTGGGTGCACCGGTATCCTTCTGGGAGTTGGATGTGTCAGGTTCTTTGGAACCATCGGGATTGTTGACTAATTGTACATCCTCTTCTGAAGCATCAGGTAGAACTGCTTGCTGGGCATCGTACACCTCCTTCTGTATAAGAGAGAGTGCTGCCTTAGTTCTAATCATGAGACTTATGAAATAAATGATATATTCTTCATGTAGCGCTAACCGTTATGGGGAACTTATATGATTCGAGACGAAACGCATTGCAATTTGAATGCAGTAAGGCTGTACATATTTTTCCACCTGAAAATATCTATCCTTGCCTATATTGGATAACCGACACTGACGTCAGCATAGCTTTCAAGCTAAACAAAGTACAAATTTAAATTAGGCATTCAATTACCTGGTTCAAAATATCGGTCATTTCATCCCCGTTCCATGACAACATGTACTGCAGTGTCCAAACCGCACAGGAAGTCCTGCGATGTTTAGTTAAAGATCAGTAATCTTATTCGTGTATGCAAATAATAATTTATGAGGCCATGCGTACCCATCGGTCTGTTGTGGTATGTTCTCATAGCGTTTTTTGGTCCATTTGGCAAAATTGATGTTATTAGCTGGTGATATCAACCCTTTCTTGACAGCTTCGTCAATGCAGAACTGAATCGAGTCCACCTAGGGTACGACGAGTTATACATAGGGTTACGGTACTTTGGGAGCTCATGTTCCATGCGGATCAAAAGAGGCAGCACGAGAACACTTACAAGAGAATCTTCCTTGGTCTTGTCGCAATGATAATTCATGGAGTTTAGAGTCTGAATTTCTTTTTTGTCAAAATTAAATATCATTAGCATCCAATGGTTTTGGTGTACATTGAGTGGGACATGCACCTGCAGTAAAATTTGGGTTGGGTTGAGAACCGAAATTTGTCATGTACAGTGTGTACGTAAACTATGAAAGTGTGGAAAACGTGTACCTTTCGGCACCCTACAAATTTTCCTGCTACACGAGCTAACCATGAGACTGCACGTCCAACAGGAACCACCCCCTTCATTTGTAACAGCTTTTCGGTTTCTTGAGGGGATATGATTGAGGTAGTATCATTCTCAATTTGGCTAATGAGAGCATATGAAATAATAACCTGCCAAATTTTCAATCATACAATAATAAGACAGTTGTTGCAGTAATGATGTAGAATAGAGTATAATGGACTTACATCACCATAAATGTATTTCTCGTCCAAATTTCGCTTTAGATTTTCTGTTGTGAGGGAAATGTCTCTGATTCTAGCTATTTCAACAGGGTCATATGTTCCGCGGATGTAAACGGTTGTCTCTATGTCCTCATCCGTGAACTTGTAATCATTACCAAAGACAGGCTTCATCAGAGTTAATTGTGGTTCCTCATTGTTTTCCGTCACATGTCTTGCACTTGGTGTACTCGAAGTCCCTGTCGTTATTTGTCTAGCCCTAGGAGTTCCTGTCAGGGATGAATTGCACATATTGACTTGATCCTACAATGAACAAAGGTAGTTCATCATTAGTTTGTTACTTTTAGATATTAACGTGTTGGGCCAATTTTGATCACCTGCACGCCTCCTTTCTGTGACACTGATTGTCGGTTCCTTGTAAATTCGTATTTTAAGTCCTGTAACAATGCAAACAATAATGAACATGAAGGAACATATTCATAAAAAATACAAAATGCACAGTATGACATACATGGAGTTCCCTCCTTAAGTCTTTAATTTCGTCCTCGGCCTTCGACAACCTAGGATTAGTGCCAGTTTTAGTCTTCATGTCGATCAAGTCTTCACCTAGAGTCTGGTATTTGACATCAAATATGTGCTCAATTTCCATTAACTTCCTGCATACCTTCTTTTCATGATCAGCAATGCGTGCATTCATGACTTCAACTACCATTTCAATCTGTGTAAACAAAATAAAACCCCGTTGGTCACAATAGCTAAATGAATGAGGTTCCATGACACCTATTTGTGATATTGCAAAAACAAATAGTCTTTGGAGTACATACTTGCTGGCTACTAAATTGATGTCCTTGTGATGGTGCTCGATACGAATCATGTTGATGCACATGTTCATCTTTTTTTCTTGGAAAATTATTAGAATTCTCGGACGGTCGTTGAGGAGCACAAATTTCCATGACAACCTATTTTTTTAAATATAATGAACCATCAGTACCAAATAAAAAATCGGATATAGAAAGTTCAATTGTAGATAGGTACCAGCCCGTTATGAAGACCTCCTTTCTCGTAAGCATCGCTTCTTAAAGTAGCCATCATTTCGTCCCATCGTGCGATCAATGGAGGGGGTCTAGAAGCATACATTAATCGGCCAGTACGCACGTGCTCCCAGTACCAATACTACACAATAAATTAGTTCATCACCATACAGATATGCAACAGAACAATAATTAAAGGACATTAAGTAGTGATCTATCACTAACCTGGAGCAGAATTAGATTTCCTTGTAGATTTACGTGATCTCGATTTCTAAAATTGTGAACGGACTTGAAGAAGTGATTAAGTGTGAAACATCCCCAGTTAAATTTCCAAAGGTTTTCAAGATCTGTAACGAGGTTGAGAAATTTCGAGTCCACATAATGTTGTGCTGTTGGTGCTAGAACAGTACCAATTGCGTACAGAATGAACCGCCTCAGGAAATCGCCGTCTGGGGCTTTGGAAGCTCGCATCGCCGTTTCAAGGTCAGAAATCAAAATTTGCCCATTGTTTGCATAGGCGGTAAACAATTCTGTGTCGGTTTGCATTTCCAGATGTGGCTCTATATCCTCCCCTTCTATCGGAATGCCAAATATACCTTGCACGTCCTCTTTTGTTATAGGAATTGGCGTTTTACCGATGGTAATGGATTGCGTGTCCATATCTATGCTCTTGGCTAGTCTAACCAACATTATGCGCCGTAGAGTCACTTCATGCATCTGGGTTAGACCGCCAAGACTGGTTTCTGATATGATGTACTTTTTGTGGTCTTGTGACAACAGTTTCATTCCGAACCTTGTCTGTGAGCATACTAACTTCATATGACCATGCTTTTCGGCGAGTTCCTGTTACATGCCATTAAATATTACTGAGTACACATGAATTATGTGTACGAAACGATTGTACACAAACAGTAAATTACTTACCGCATCGGTAATTTCGGAGATGGGCTTTTCTCCATTATTAAGGTTCGTATCTGAAACTGACATTGCTGCCTCGTATGCAATGATAAAATCAGGCTCAATTAATCTGAACAAAATTGGAAAATGTATAACAAAATTAGCAGAGAATTAATTTTAACAAAATTAACTGGGTCATTTAACATATGATCCACTTATGGGTTTAAGCACAGAACCTATTTGGGTGCAAAACCTATGAGGGTTCAACAACTAAAGCATCGGCGGACAACGATTATAAAGAGTTATGATCAGCTAATACCTTATCTCGGAGATGGTGCCACCGAGTAGATGGCGGCGGTTAGTGCGTCGGAAACTATAAGTGCCGGTATAGCGCGGTCGACGGCGCAAAGGAAAAACGGCACGTTCACGCGAGGAGGAGGCGGCGAGAAGAACACTGACGTCCGAGCCCTCAGATCACGTTGGTGGTGAGCGGTTAGTGGTGGCCGCCGACTCCTGTATTCCGTGGGCGACCGGCGTCTCCGATCTGATCTTGCAGCGGTCGTGGGAGGTGCGGACGGCCCGGGTGGTTAGAATGCGGAGCTGTAATTGCGGGATTTAGGGAGGGGTGGGCCGCGTGAGTTATGTGAGATTTGGATAAATGATATAAAGAAATAAGAAAATCTTGTGAACTCGGTGTGGGGTTTATGGGGTTTAGGGTTTAGGGGTTTAGGGTTATTAGGGTTTAGGGGTTTAGGGGTTTAGGGGTTTAGGGTTATCAGGGATTAGGGTTATCAGGGTTTAGGGTTGAGTGTTTACATGCAAGCCCGGAAATGCGCGTGTCAGAGAACGTACTTGCATGTATACATACTAATGATCCCAAACTTTCTTAATGGCATCCCATGACCACATAGAGAATGAATGCATAATGGTTTCCATGTTGGGCAAAATTTTGAATGTTTTTATGGTTTAGTGGGGGGGGGGGGGTTAGGGTTCTCAGGGTTTAGGGTTTTAGGGTTGACGGAACTATGTTTGTCTTACGGTGGACGTAGCACACACACCGGACATTGGTGGAGCGTTGGTCTACAATGGATTCCCTCTGGTAGCATCGATCCGATCCGTTGAATGGCTCGGCCGACAAACTTCGTGCCACATAGAGCATGCATCCATCCACTGGACCGGATCAATGTTGGGTTGGTTTCATACAGGTGAGGAAAGCAGCTAGTGCTTTCGGGGTGTTGACATGCTAGGCCGGAAATGCGCGTGTCAGAGATCGTACTTGCATGTATAATCCCAAACTTTTTTCATGGCATCCCATGACCCCATAGAGAATGCATGCATAATGGTTTCCATGTGGGGCAAAAAATTGAATGTTTTTACGGTTTAGTGGGGGGGGGGTTAGGGTTATCAGGGTTTAGGGTTTAAGGGTTTTAGGGTTGACGGAACTATGTTTGTCTTACGGTGGACGTAGCACACACACCGGACATTGATGGAGCGTTGGTCTACAATGGAGTCCCCCCTGTAGCATCGATCTGGTCCGTCGACTGGCTCGGCCGACATACTTCGTGCCACATAGAGCATGCATGCATCCACTGAACCGGATCAATGTTGGGTTGGTTTACATGTTCATGTACAGGGACCCGAAATGCGCGTGTCAGAGATCGTACTTGCGTGTACATGTACCATCCGTTCCATCCACTGGCTGGGCCGACAACCTTCGTGCCACATTGTTCACATTGTCCAATTAACACTTTGTATAGATTTTTTTGGTAAAAAATGAACAAAATAATGCAACTAATCTGAACGTAACGTTTGGCATGTATCAAACCAAGTTGCCACTATTCCTCAAAAAAAAAGAACCCAGTTAGCCACTAATTGCGCCAAACATATCTCGTAATTACGAACGAAAATGGGTTGACAATTATATCTGGAAATTCTTGGACTGAATTTATTGCTCTTCCTTTTTTAGAGAACAATAAATTAGAATGGTGGGCGGCGGGTTGGCACGGGCACGGCGATGGCTCCGGCTTGTGTGATATGTGGTTCGACCCGCGGTCAGTGCACATGTTTTCGAAGCCCCGAAAAGATCGCGCTCGTTAAAAAAAAACTTGCATCGAAGCGCATTACTTCAAAATAACTAATTAACCCTACAATCATGGATATATACCTTCCCATTCTACCGCATATCTACCCTATCCTAACCACCCTCATCTACCCTGTTTCTCCTCACATAGCCATCGCCGGGATCGCGCCATCGCTTCTCAAGCGACCACGCCGACGCCGGATTAAAAAGGTCTCTTCCACGGCTTCTCTCATCTTTGATTGCAGTGCTGATTATTTTTTCCATTGATTCGACCAACAAGTAATTTCCGAAGAGATTAGAAAATCCAGCTTTTGCCATAGTTGAGTAGTTCTGGTGTGATTCGAGTATAGGATGTCATGCAAGAGCTTTTTGACTGATAGTTTGTACTAGTTGATCATACGAACTGATTATGAATATTTTTTCACGGTCGTATTGTTTCGAATTAGTTGGATGAGGGTGTGGATACAGTTTTCATACTATAGGTATATGTGTTGTTGTAGGGACTATGGTCTCGGAGGCGCATAACAACCGTGCGGAGTACGACAAGTCTTTGCATGAAGCGCGTCGGGAGATCGACTTGAAGGTGCAAAAGGATCGCGCTGAGGTAGATAAGAAACTGAAAAAAGAACGTTCATACGTGGACAGGATGATAAAGGAGGAGCGTGAGGAGTTTTCCCGTAAGATGTCCAAGATGCGTCTTGAGATTGAAGAAAAGTATAAGAGGGACTGTGAGTACATGGAAAAAAAGTTTGTCTTGGGCTACATGGAAATGCATCAAACGTTGCAGAAGGACCGGAAACTTGTGGACAATATTATACAGACAGAGCGAGTCAGGATGGATGCTTATGTGTTGCAGGCACGTGCGGATATGGACAGTAAGCTGCTACAGGAGCGGTCGGACATGGATTATAAGGCCATGCTGGAGAAGGACCGCTTGGAAGGACATATGTTAGAAGATCGTGCGATCTCACGGCCACCCCGACAACATGTCTTCAATTATTCTCCCCCTGTAAGTATCTCGCACTGATTCTATATATTAAGGACCTACATATTCTATGATACAAACATCTTCAATTTGTGGCAACCTTATGTCGGCGATTGTATGTAGGCTAAGCATCATGAGACGGCACAGTCGCCATTCACTCGAGACATTGCGATAGAGTCACCCATTCAATGCCACATCAGTCCACCCCAACAACATATCGTCAATTCTCCCCTTGTAAGTAGCTCGCAATGATGCATACCCAAGATATGGTATGACCTTTCAAAACTTGTGTGTAAACCCACTATCGACGTTTCATACGCATGATAAGAAACCTGTGATGGCAGAGTCCCCAGTCACACCACATGAAGGATACATTCCACATAATAAGGTGAGAAGGTTTGAGATGGCACAATCCCCAGTCACTCCACATGAAGGATACATTCCACAAAAGCAGGTAACAACGCCGCAATGTTGCTATGCACATAAAAAATTATGTTTGCCCCTTTACTCATTGAATGTATTAACTCTGATGTGAGATACTAGGTGCTGGTCATGGAATTTTTTGTTAGTAGGGATGATGAGATGTCACATGTCCCGAGAGGATACTTTGATGAACACCCGGCAGAAGTCAGAATTTTTGAACCCGCCAAAGTGACCTACGATCTCATTATGAGTGAAATGAGAGATACTTTTGGTTGCAAACTGGGAGCAGAACTGTACTACTTCTTACCCGGGTCTGCGTGGAAGCTGCCAGAAGGAATGTTCTTGATTGCAGGACCAGATGATGTACAAAAAATGCTTTCTGATCTGAATGGCAGCAGGACATGTCACTTATACATTGTGTACAATAGAACTACGGGTTGTTTTCCAGAGGATGACATTGATTCCGAGGTTCAAATTTTACATGTTACATGCATCTAGTTTATGGCTACGTCTTTTTTGAGTTCTTCCTAATACAATTCCTATGGTTTTCTACAGGAAGTGAGAATCCAAGAAATGGAGGGTCTTGCTAGAGAGTTGGCAGAGAAAGACCAAGAACAACTTAAGTTCTATGGTTACATTGATGTTAAAGAGAAAAAGATTGAAGCACATGGGTCGTCGCCAAGCCCGACGCAATCTCCAACGACGCAACGCAAGAGGTCACTTGATTTTGGCAGTGCAGAAGACGATATGGAGTAGGCTCAATTGTTTTTCAGCCAGTTTAAGCTTCGAACCACGATTATTTAGTTGCAAACAAACATTTTGTTTTCTGTTTCACACTATGTTCGCAATTATGGTACAATTTATTCATGAGACAGTTCTTTGAACAACAATGCTTGTGTTTTATGATCAATCATACAGTTGTTTCTGAGTTGTTTTTGAGATGGCATTGTGTCTAAAGAAGTTTCCATCTATAAAACTTGGCACGCAGTCGCATCGGAATCGCGTATCACGCGAGAGGCGTGCGTCGCACGGGAGAGCGTCGCACGCGAGCTTGTTTTCGGGTAGAAATCATAACATATTTCGGATAGATAAAGTTCACGTCCGCCACCCGTGCATGCAAACCCACGTCGCCGCCATTCCCATGCATGCATGCCTCAGGCGTAGACAACAAGACGGCCCATCCGAATTAGGCCCATCCGAATTAGGCCCATCCGAAGTAGGCCATTAGAACCCTCCCCCCACTCCACCTATTCCCCTCGCATTGTGGCCTCCCTCCCTCCATCGCCAGATCCCCCACTCGTCCCCCTCTGTCCGCCGCCCCTGCACGCCGTCGGCGACTCCACCCTTGCCGCCCCCGCGCCCCCCGAACAGGATCGGCCGGATCCATCTCCTCAACCACCGCAGGACAGTGCAGGTACCCCAGTTTCTGTTCACGTCTCAATGGTATCCATGCTGATAATGCTAGGTAGATCGACTGAGTGTAGCAATTTTGTGCCACCAATCCACTTTTCTGGAAAATACTTGCTAGAAAACCATCTGAAACTTGTGATGCTTGCTACTGTATAATATAGGACTTTTCAAAGTTCTGTTATGATGGCACTATTGGACACATACAGTAGAGCTGCGTTTTTAGTTGTTATACTTTCAGTTACCATCACTGCTTGGGAAAGGCCGAATGGATGCATTCAGGTCTGCAGTTGATAGTGTATCATCATAATGTAGGTGCTGTGTTGTGTGATTCTTCATGCTGAGAACTTCAGCTTTTTCAGTTATAGTGAAAGGCTTCTGTATAAAAAAAACTACTAAATGATCACAAAAACTTCTAGACAACATTATGTATGATCTGACCAAAACTTGAACTAAATGATCACCAAAAGTTGAAGGATTTTGCATCACATCACAACCATAAGTGTTCTGCACCAGCATCATAATTAACAATCACATAACTACATAACAAAAGCAAACTTGTTCATCATTACAAAAGCAAACTTGTTCAACATAACAAAAGCTAACTTGTTCAGCATTACCAAAGCAAACTTGTTCAACCACATAACTGCAAACTGAGACACATAATACCAGAAACAACTCAATATCCCCAGTAGTAGGGGTCATCCCAATGATCCTCCGCCTCTCGCCAGTACTCCAAACCTTCTTTGACGATTTCGATTTTCTTCCATGCCTCGTAGGTGACGTACGCATCTTTCGCTGCGTACTCGATGAGGTTGTTTGGCAGTGGGCTGTCCCCCCATAGTTTGTGGTCCAATTCCTTGTTGATCTTCTGCTTCATTTCCTTGTACGATGGGTGGATGAGGCTGGCTGCAAACTCAGCCAAAGCCTGCCACTTATTTCCATTGTTTGGAACTCTCCATTTGCGCTGCATGTCGACGTACTTGTCGGGGTTGATCTCCAAACCAGACAATTTCAGCTTCTCCTTGTCACCTCCAATGGAGAAGCCAACAAAGGTGTACAGCTTCTTCTCCTGCAGGAGCGGGCGGAGTTCCTTGGGCCTGCATCAAATTAATCTGGTGCATCAAATTCATCTACTTCAAAAACTTCAGAAACTACTAATTAGACATAAAATTCAGAACTATTGCATCTACTTGAGAAACTTCAGAAACTACTAATTAGACAGAAACTTCAGAACTTCAGAACTAGTATTGCATCTACTTCAGAACTTCAGAACTATTGCATCTACTTGAGAAACTTCAGAACTATTGCATCTACTTGAGAAACTTCAGAAACTACTAATTAGATAGAAACTTCAGAACTTCAGAACTAGTATTGCATCTACTTCAGAACTTCAGAACTATTGCATCTACTTCAGAAACTTCAGAAACTACAGAAACTACTAATTAGACAAAAACTTCAGAACTTCAGAACTATTATTGCATCTACTCCAGAACTACAGAACTATTGCGTCTACTTCAGAAACTTCAGAAACTACTAATTAGACAGAAACTTCAGAACTTCAGAAACTTCAGAACTGGATGTTTTTACCATTTGGTTGCCGCGGTGATGTGGTATACCAGGACGAGATCCTCCACGCATAACTGTAGAACTGCAGCCTTTTGCAGAGGTTCATCTTCCCTCGTATACTCGACATCAACGCCGATCGACCGAGAAAGCATGCCGCCGAGCCTTCTCCTGATCTCGCGGATCCTCTTGTCGGCTTCGTGTGGATTGCTGGTGCATACGACATCCAGCTTCTCCTTCTTCAGGTGGATATCAACCATGAGCGGCATGGTGTAGTCCTGCTTCTGCCCGGGGACCGGAACGTCGTCGTCGACCACCAGCGGCTCCTTGCCAGACGCCTCACCTTGGTGATGCTTGGCAAATGGAGGGGAGTTGCTCCACGATGCCTCTGCCATTTTCTTGGCAGACGGAGGGGAGTTGCTCCACGATTCTTCCGCCATTGCCCTCCTGGCCAGCGATGGTGGAGGCATAGGGGAGTTGCTTGATGGTGGAGGCAGAGGGAGGAAGATGGAGCGGCAATGGAATGAGGAGGGAGGCAGAGGGAGGCAGATTGAGCGGCAATGGAATAGGAGGGGAGTTCCCTGCGTCGTGGGGAGTTGCCAGTGGAGGGGAGTCGTGGGGAGTTGCCAGTGGAGGGGCGACGTGGGGAGTTGCCTCGAAAACTCAAACGTCCTGCCCTTTGGCCCTCGAAAAATCTGAAGGGGAGACATGGGCCCTTTGGTTTGTCCTGTTTCTGAAACAAAACAAAAAAAAATAACAGCCATATTTTGCTCTCACTGCAACCATATTAAGAGATCAAAAATGGCACCAAAAAGTCACTGCAGCCATCCTAAATGGCACGAAAACAGCACCAAAACAACATCAGCCAAAACAGCAAAAAATGCATCCATCGATCGTTCTTTATTTCTTCTAACATTCCGTGTTCTGTGCAGTGAGATAGACACAACGCTACAAATGCAGGCTGACAATGCCCGCGATTTCATGACCATCAGGACAGACAGCGGCTTCATCCACGCTCCGGTGCCATGAGTCGAGTCGAAAGTAGTGATGCTATGTGTAGTTCTGAAACATTGATTGGCTCATGTTGTAATTAAACTTTAATGAATTGTATGTCTCTTTGGTTTGGACAGTCGTTCAACTTAGATGTAATCGATGCTATTTATTACTAGGACCATGAATTGTGCTATTAATGTCTTGCTTTTCTCTTCCGATCCTTTTGTTGCATACTTATTTATTGCTTATGTATTGTCTGTTGTTTGGCTTGTGCATAGAGATGCCGTCGTATGTCGTGTACAAGGGTAAGGTTCCCGGAGTCTACGACGACTGGGAGGAGTGTCGGAGACAGGTTCACCGTTTCAGCGATAACAGTTATAAAGGGTACACCACTAGGGCGGAGGCGGAATCTAGATACGCCCGCTATCTAGCGGGAGAGAGGAGGGAGCGTTGGAGGAACCGGATGAAGACCAGTTTCATCGCGATGATGCTCATCGTGATGACCGCAACTCTCTTCTATGTGATGGTAGTTTAGATGATCGATATCGACTTGTAATGAGAAGACAAACTCGCTACTCGCGGTCTCGAGACTTGTAATGTTGTATCTTTGTTTGGTCTTTTGAATTCGGAGACTAATATGATGAATTGTATTCGGAGAGCTATCTTCTATTGTATTGGATGAATGTGCTGTTGCTGTGTGGTGCTGTCTATATTCTGTCCAATAATATATTTTGTAACCTGTGAAAATATCAAAAATGTGCATTTTTTTGACCACCTCCAAATCACCTCAGTTTTGGCACACATGATCTCTTCCACAAACAAAACTAGGTTTCCAAGTTTTTGTATTTTTTTGAATTTTTTTGAATTTATAATGCCCTCTAGACTGACTGCTGAAAACATCGGTCTATGCCTCAAGGGGGCATCGTAAAATAATTTTTTTACAAAATTTTCTTGCATACACATGTTTGCACATGTGGGTGACCATGTACAAGAAAATTTGGGTGATTTGGAGGTGGTGGAAAAATTCACGTTTTTAAAAAAACTGGCTTAAACCAAATGGTCCCTCCGGGAATGCGGGCATTTTTTCGACCACCTCCAAATCACCTCAGTTTTGGCACACATGATCTCTTCCACAAACAAAACTAGGTTTCCAAGTTTTTGTATTTTTTTGAATTTTTTTGAATTTATAATGCCCTCTAGACTGACTGCTGAAAACATCGGTCTATGCCTCAAGGGGGCATTGTAAAATAATTTTTTTCAAAATTTTCTTCCATACACATGTTTTGCACATGTGGGTGACCATGTACAAGAAAATTTGGGTGATTTGGAGGTGGTTGAAAAATTCATGTTTTTTCAAAAACTGGCTTAAGTTAGACCAAATGGTCCCTCCGGGAATGCGGGCATTTTTTCGACCACCTCCAAATCACCTCAGTTTTGGCACACATGATCTCTTCCAAAAAAACTAGGGTTCCAAGATTTTGTATTTTTTTGATTTTTTTGAATTTATAATGCCCTCTAGACTCACTTCTGAAAACATCGGTCTATGCCTCAAGGGGGCATTGTAAAATAATTTTTTTCAAAATTTTCTTGCATACGCATGTTTTGCACATGTGGGTGACCATGTACAAGAAAATTTGGGTGATTTGGAGGTGGTGGAAAAATTCACGTTTTTTCAAAAACTGGCTTAAGTTAGACCAAATGGTCCCTCCGGGAATGCGGGCATTTTTTCGACCACCTCCAAATCACCTCAGTTTTGGCACACATGATCTCTTCCACAAACAAAACTAGGTTTCCAAGTTTTTGTATTTTTTTGAATTTTTTTGAATTTATAATGCCCTCTAGACTGACTGCTGAAAACATCGGTCTATGCCTCAAGGGGGCATTGTAAAATAATTTTTTTCAAAATTTTCTTGCATACACATGTTTTGCACATGTGGGTGACCATGTACAAGAAAATTTGGGTGATTTGGAGGTGGTGGAAAAATTCACGTTTTTTCAAAAACTGGCTTAAGTTAGACCAAATGGTCCCTCCGGGAATGCGGGCATTTATTCGACCACCTCCAAATCACCTCAGTTTTGGCACACATGATCTCTTCCACAAAAAAAACTAGGTTTCCAAGTTTTTGTAATTTTTTTAATTTATAATGCCTTCTAGACTGACCGCTGAAAATATCGGTCTATGCCTCAAGGGGACCTGCATGCAAGAGTCGGGGACCTGCATGCAAGAGTCGGGGACCTGCATGTGAATAGTGATTCATCAAGGCCTTGACACCTACTGGCACAGCGGCTGCCGCCCGATTTGCATGCAGCGAAGATGAACGTGCATGGAGGTTTTTCAAAGATTTCCAAGCACATCCCAGTGGGCCCCGCTTATTTAAAAAATACGTCAGTCATTATTGCTCTGTAAATGAAGAATATGCATGACAACCATAGTAAGGGTGAAGAATCATAGTGCCCAATTTGTCGAAATACATCATCATTCTTAAAGTTGGACATCAAATGATACACACAGAAAATGGAAACGAAAGATGTCGAACTAATATAGTAACATGGCAGTACAACCGCACTTCACTAAATTACTGTCACGATGAAATAGAATGTAAAGACCACGTCACACAAAGCTGAATGGCACACGACTTTCTCTGGCTCATCGTTGGTTCATGCTGTATGTAGATATCACAGTTCAGCCTCGAGATCCTACACAGAAGAATACAATAAATCACATGGACATCAATTATGAGTAAAACACATGCAAAAAAATGAACATATTTCGTACCTCTAGCAATTTAGCGCATTTACGTCGATTGTGACCTGGTTTCTTGCAATAGCCACAGATATTCTGTGATCTTGACTTCTTTGTCTTTGCCTGCAGCCTTTTCTTCGGTGCACCTCGTCCTGGCACATGCACGGGATCCAGAACCTTATCAACTTTCTGCGAGTGCCGCATCAACGGGCCAAACCTAATGCTGTTATGCTGAGCATTAGTTGACTCCTTGTTGTCATCTTGTTCAAAACTTGATTGCTTGCCATGATGTTGTGCTTGCAAAAGCATCTTTAGGCGGAGATAGTCCTCATCAGAGTGGCATGCCTGGAAACTTGCGGCGTGACTACAATTGCGCAACTCGCGGTACCTCTACAGGCTTACCGAATAGTCATACATCTGGTTTTTTCTGGTAGGTGCGTATGCACATTTTGCATTCATAGTCCACCTAGTGGGAACGCAACAACCGGGCAGAATTGTTTGTTTTAAAATCCCCAATATGTAAAAAATGTGGGAACATGGTGTGCCTGCGCATTCCAGCTTACGGCAAGAACAACTCAGCCTGTGCAAAAGACCTCCTTGCTCTTCAATGCGCACTCCAAAAATTTTATCCATTCTTTCCTGCTTGGACACAACATAAGTGGAATCTTCTGATCCATCTAGTATCTCTCTAATCTGACATTTGCTGACAGCATCTATGCTCCATAAGACCATCTTAAAGACACTAGGTGTGAAAACTGTTGCGGCGTGTTTCTCAAGCGGCGAAGCATTTTCCTCTGTAAATGGAACGGACTGCAAGGCTTCGACATCATGGAGAGCTTCGTTAATCCATCGCGACGCAAGGCAACGCTCATAGTGCTCTAGCATTTCAAACAACGACATCCTACCCTCAAGATGCGTATGTAGCACGGAGTTCAAGCTCTCACTCCTCTGATTGCTGCTCAATCCTAGGAAACAACGCCCCTCAAGATATGGAGCACACCACAACTTTCTCATCTGATACATCTGATGCAGCCAAGACTCCTCACTGGTTACTTTATTCCGTTGTAAGAATTGTATCCATTTTATCTCATGCTCTTCAATGGAAGAAGTATCATAAATGAAAGATCTGAATTCCTCCTTTACGTCGTCATCATGCAGATGGCGCACAATGTTCTGCTGAATGTGCCATATACATAGTCTATGGTTTGAGTCTGGCCAGACCACCCTTATTGCTCTCTGCATTGCAAGGTCCCCATCTGTGATCACAGATATCGGATGCTTCTGTGCCATGCAATCAGAAAAGGTCCACAACATCCACTCGTATGCCTGGCTTGTTTCATGAGAAATTATACCACAGCCAAATATAACAGTGCTGCGGTGGTGATTCAACCCGACAAAAGGCACGAATGGCAGATTGTATTTGTTGGTTCTGTATGTGCTATCGAAAACAATGACGTCTCCGAAAGCCTCGTAGTCAAGTCGCGATTGACTATCAGCCCAGAACAGTCCCTTCAGATGGCCATGCTCGTCTACCAAGTACTTGAAGAAAAAATCCACATCTCGCTCTCGCCTCGCCATCATGTGCATGATCACCGTTTTAGCATCACCGACACTGATTGTCTCCTGCTTATTAGCATGGCAGAAATTATAAACGTCCCTCTTTATGCATCCAACCTTATCAAATCCACCGTATTGAGAGCACAAAATATCCATAATACGGTATTTGCGGATCCCACATTTTTCCATGTCCGCAATGTCCGCTTTCTGCTCATCGCTAATTCGTCTGTGCGAACGCAGCAGACAAGAAAGATCCCGTGGGGCTAGAGGATGGCTGTGCTCATCGATGAAATCCTTGACAAACCACCGACCGGTTTCCTCCTGTCTCGTAATGACCAATTTAGCATTACACCCAACACGAGTTAAACTTCGTGGCCTCCTTTTTCTATCTTCCATCTTCTTTTCATGTGCTTATCTTCGCGAAACCCTTGACGACTACACACAATTTTCCTTAAAATTATGTATTTGTTGGATCCATCCCACTCAACGTAGCTTTTCCTCACATTAAATCCTTTTTCAAGAGCATATTTGTTGTAGAATTCATAGCCTTCAGCCTCACTATCAAACATCTTGCTGACAACATTTACATACTCGAACATACTCTCATCACTTGCATACGCCATGTCTTCCTGCATATGACATGTGAGGGAAACCAATCATCAACATCTTTCTGTTTATCAATGTTGCAGGTGTAAAATAGCTCATAGGCAAAGACAAGTGCATGGAAAAGACTTTGCTGGTTTGACATGTGAGGGAAACCAATCATCAACGTCCAACAAGTAGTATCTCATCTTCCTTTAAACTATATTTCATGCGCTATGCAAACCTAAAGTGATGATGACTTTAATAAACTAAATTAAGTGAACTATGGAACCAGTATCTCATCTTCCTTTAGTATATCTCATCTCAAACGTCAACATCTTACTTAAACAAACATGATGCGATTAGCTCAAGAGAAACTATGCCACGATGAAGCTTTCCATTCGTTGTTCTAGTCCGTACCCGGATCTTGTGGGGTTGAGGTTGTACTGCATGAACGGTGGAGGGGCGCAACGGCCAAGAGAACGAGCAGAACGCCAAGCCGAATTCATACCTTAAGGATGGTACGCGCGAAGAGATGGGATCGCCCGCCGCGGTCACCGCCGATTCAGCCGGCGCAGATCCGGCCTTCTTCTTCTTCGGTGACGGCGTGGGGGGCTGGGGTTGGTTGGGTGGAGGACGAGGACGATGAATTTATTCCTCTCGCCGGGCAGGTCGAGGACGGAGAAGGTCAGGAGCGCCGAGCGGCGACGAATAGATCGGAGGAGGATTCTGAACTGGATCGAGTAGACATGGATCTGGTCCTCAGGTGATCGGTTCAAGAAAAGATATTTCCCCCTGGACCATTATGCCCTTATCGCAATTAATATATTAAATTTAATCAATTAAAATTCCCCGCAAGATCTGACGGCTAATAAAAATCAGACGTGATCACACATGTAAGTACTGCTAAGTACTCCGAGTACTAACCCAATCACCGTAAAACAGCTCTAAAAATGATTGTATGCATCCATTGATGCAGAGGTCGGGAGTTTATCCTCATTTTCTAAAAAAAACATCCTACAGTAACACACGTCTACTAGTACTAATTCATGGGCTCCGCAGAATGATACATATACAGGGAATACACGCGCTGACATACATTTATTATTAATGTATCATTGATTTGTTCGAAAAAGAAGAATAGTACAGGATGCAAAGGCATCGATCGAGAACATGCATGTATCCATTACAGATTTGGACGGTTAAGGTTTGTTACCGGCCGCACATGATCAGCACCATCATATCGAAGTTGGTTGCTCCACCATCAAGACAGGTTTGCTGGGATGCTGGGCAAGTTGGTCGAGCAAATCTTGCTTAAGTTGTTCGCCATAAGAACCCGTAAGCCTGACTTGATTGAAAGCAATTATACTGTCTAGGCCAGAAAGATGCAAAGACGACGATGATCCACCAACATCTTGAGAACTATCGCTGCTGCTAGAACAATGAACCTTGAGCATCTCAACTTTAAACGTGATCAAAGATCCAAAGGTTACCTGATAGCAGTGTTGTAACTTGAAGCCGCAAACAATCCTGAGGGAGTCTAGTGCTATGCTAAACCCATCCAAGCAAGAACTTGGACCATTGTCGGGCTTAGCAAAAGTGAGGTGCTCTTGTGTCGGATTGATACAAATTCGACGTCTCGATACTCGATGTTCGGTTGCAACTTTGCATGCCCTGTAAAGACTTTCTATGTCCTCTTGGGTTGATATGGTCAACTCAACATCAACGCCTTGGAGATTGGGAAGCTGCTGGATCCAGACTGGCCGTATGCGTGCATGCCCCTGCCCCGGACCGTACACCTTGAGGCTCTCTAGTGTCTTGGGTGGGTTGGAGATGTCATCGAAATTACAAGCAAACTCACCAACCTCCTCCTGCTGGTCAAGCCGCACTGATAAGGACTCGAGATAGCGGTGACCCGAGATGACACTGCAAAACTCGCGCCAGTTTGCTGAGTTGATGCCGGACACCTTGAGCTTGCGCAGTTGGGTCAGTTCCTTGAGCTCCTCTAGGATGGCCTTCCCGTTCCCACCTGCACCATTGCTAACATTCACAATACCAATGGCACGTAAGGCCGTCAGCGTCCCAACACCTGCTGGAAGCTCAACACCACCATTATTGTCATTGGCATTATGGTGTCTCGCAGGCCACCTCATCAACCAGCTGCTAGATGCCACCAAATCACGGGCCCTGCTCTTCCTCCATGGCCGTGTAACACTTGATATTCGGAGGAACGGGCTTGTACAACCACCAACACTATTGGCTTCTGCTGGTGCTGCTGGTGCTGCACGATCTTCTTCTCCTGCAGCTGCAAGTGCTCTTGTTGCTTCTGCTACTACAAATGTCGTCGTTGTGGATGTGACGGCATCAACACATGGCACCTTGTTGGTGACAGCACGAATGTACTGCAGCTTCTCTAACCTGGTGATAGCCGGTGGCAACCTAACTATATTGGTTCCCCTGATATCTAGAGTCTGCAGCTGCTTCATACCACCCAGTGAATCTGGGAGACGGCTGATCTCTTCACATTCTCGTAGGGACAGGAACTTAAGGCGAAGCAATAGCTTCCCGATCTGCTCCAGATCATCATTTGTTACACCTGATGTGTCCTCCAGATCCAGCACCCGAAGCAGCCTCATCACATCCGAGATGAGGAATGATTTCCACCTCCCAAACACTGTCAAAGACCGCAGCTTCGACAAGTCCAAGCTCTTGAATTCAATCTCATCTCTATACCAGTCTTCCCCTATGGTGAGGTGTTTTCCAGAGCGCCGTGAGTTGGGGTTGCACCGCCCTGCCAGTGCAAACACAAGGTTATCTTCCATTGGCCGTGAGACGATGTACTCACGGAAGAAACCATTGATTTGGCATGAATCCTTGCTTTCTTCAGCTTGCTTATGGATTATGCTCAAGTTGACAAGCTCCAAGAACAACTTTTCCCCATTCTCTTCTGCCGCACTACCAATTGTGTCCTTGCAGTAGCCCTCTGCAATCCACCTCCTCAGCAAACGCCTCCGTCTAATGTTTCGGCCTGCAGGAAAAACTGACAGATAGAAGATACATGGCTTGAGGTAATCTGAGCAACCTTCAAAGTAGCTCTGCATCCAAGAGAATTGACCCTTTAAACTATGGAACATTTGATTCTTCTCCAAAACGCCCATGAAATCATCGTTTATATCTTTCATTCTGTATCTGGATTTCTTCATGAATTTGCCTATGGCAATTAATACTCTGGGAAGCCCACCACACTTGGTCACACTAGTTTCATATCCGGAAGGCAAGTCAAGGTCGTTAACCGTCTGCAATCCAGAAATGCACTAAATCATTAATATGTACAAATTAAATTAGGAAAAACTACATAGTACTAACTTAGGTTTGGAAATTAGGTTTAGAAGTTAAGTTCTATTCATTAAAAATCAAATTTAATGCTTAACCATCAAACATGTAATAGATCTAAATCAATTCAGTGTCAAAGAAATAAATACATATGTAGAATCAAGCAAAACTCTAACTTCCAACGCAAGTTAAACCTTTACTGCCATGGAACATTTTAAAACTTTGATAATTAAAATGTGACATGAGTACATATATGGGATGGTCATGTGTGGATACTACTATTGTGATCGAAATTACTTCCTTCAAATTTTGGTTTCAAATTTTTAACTAACATCAATGAAAAAGGTAATTATCAAAGTTAGGCCATGCCAATATCTATAATGACATATAAATAAGTATTCCGTAGTACTTCCCCATCCAGGAATATATGTCATACTTCTTGTCCATAAATATAAATAAGTTACATATTTACTATTCCAAAACAACCCTCTATACTTTTAGTAAATAGGCAGATTTATTATTTCCTGGTAGACTAAGTTGCACATTACTAAGACTATTGTTAAACATTTTTTTGCGCAATTTCTGGTGTAGAAATGTGCAACGCATGCTCTAAAAGTGCATACAATTTTTAAAATGTGCAACTACCCAATTAACTTTAGATAAGGCATTAGTGTTAAAGATCATCGGCTTAGAAAGGAAAACTACCAATCAATTTAGAAATAAACACGCCCAAATAGGTATGGCATTTCACCTATAAGAGCCAAGGATTTATATTCCCTATACATTGAAAATGGACATGCTAAATATTGCGTACCAACGTTCTATACGTGTGTGCACACGTGATACCTATTGTACACCTAGGTGACTAGGCACCTTACCTTGTAGCCATTAGACGGTGAAATTATGTATGACATTGACGTTGATTCAGTATTAGTGGGCAACCCGTTAATGCATAGTCCTCAATCCATTAAATCTTCAAAATTTCAAAGCATGAACGTGTACTAAGGTACGTAAAGATACTTCAAAGTATTGCGTCTTATATTGGCCTATTAATGTTTAAACCATATAATTCATCGATGATTTTTTTTGTTTTCATAAAAATAAAATATAATTTAGTTATTATATTACTAGAGTATCGTACCTCAAATACAGTTCCTTTAGGTATGTACACATAAATTTCAAGTTAGGGTATGTATACATAAATTTTACATTGGGGTATATACATTTATGGGTATATATAAATTTCAAGTTGGTATATTTGTGTGTATGTACACACACATAAATTTTATGTTGGTGTATTGATTATATTGTCTATGCATTTTTTTCTTTGTGGATTTATTTACGTCGGGGATGGATTTTTGGGTATTTACACTATTGCGATATGTACACATAAGTATATACATTTATGGATATGTAGACATAATTTCATGTTGAGGATATGTACATTTCTTGGTATGTACACATAAGTTTACGTCGAGGTATATAGTTTTGGGAATGTGATATATGGCTATGTCACATGTGTTTAATTTAATAGTTTCAAATACCTTGGATATGACATACCCACAGTATCTAAATATCTTTTTGGTTATTTAGTACCTTGGAAATACTAAAATTGATGATGCATTTCTACCGTCATACCAAAATTGTGCAATAATACGTCATACACATAACAATGCACATGTATTTATGTTGGGAGGCACGAGATTCAAATTAGCCTATAAAAGAATGTGCACAGTGATTATATTACATTATTTTTTTGGAAATGAATCAATTGACAATGAGCAAATGGCACGTGACATTTCTACCAAGAAATCAATTGTCACAGAGGGTCTAGTGCATGCATAGAAACACTGAAAAGTGATCTAATCTAATTAATGTGAGTGGGAAAGGAAAATTCTACGGTTATTAATCAAGGTGCCCAAGGCACCTACATGGCCACGATTTCATATATATACAGTGGCGCTATAGTGAGCGTGCACGTAAAACCCCTTATCGTACGCTCCAGACAGTAATTGTGCGCTTCGCCCGCCGCCAGGTTAGCCGCTCGTTTAACTAACCACAGTAAGAAGACATGCATATATGTTTATCTTTATCTTTACCTAATATTAAAGGACGGAAGATTTTATAGTTCTCCATCCATCACCTCCTTATATCTGTTAATTTTGAAGATTAACGGTTGAGATTTAAAGTATGTCCAGAGTTGATGAAAATTACCCACCAATGACACCCATAATTGAGAAAAAAACGATTGGTTTTTTACTCGCCTGTCGTAGTTCTCTCGCTTGCCCAGCCCAATTTTTCTCTTAGAAAACAGAACAATTCATCGAAAAAAAAAGAACAATATGTCACTGAGTAATAATCTCAATGAGAGAAAAACAGAGGATCCCCAAAATCGCTGGCTGCTCAACTCCGTGCGGTCGGTCCGCCCGCCTCCAATTGAAATCAAATCGATGTCGGCGACCCCACCGACCAACGTCCTCTCCTTCTCTCGACCTGACCCCAAGCCCCTCCTCCTTCGCGGCCTCACCTCACTCATGCCGCTATGGCTAACATAGTCTTGCCCTAGGCGGCTCCATGGGAGCTAGAGTCTCGGGGACGTGACTGACGGCGTCGCGTTCTTGCACCTGTGCCGACATTTGTGGCGACAGAGTAGACAAATTATACAGGCAGGTCTACATGACTCCACAAACCAACCGGCAAGGATTTGTTCAAGCTGCCTTCAGGACACCATGGGCGATTGCTACGATTAGGAGGAACACGAGCACCACGACGACTGGGATAGTGAGGTTTGGGACTTGGAGTGGATCAGGTGGAGATGGCGGCGCCGGCGGTGGCTGGGACAATGGGGTTCGGGAGTTTGAAGAGGATCATGGGGAGATGACGGCTGCGGTGGGCACCGTGGTGCTCAGCATGCTGCCGACCTCGATTGCACTGCCTCGAAGTCCACCTGTGCATGTCCCGTTCTGCTCGCAACACATCCCTCCCCAGCCGCCGCCCCTCTGCCTTCCAAACACATAGCTTATAAAGTTCTAATCAAAGATGACAACATGGACACAATCATATTTTGAAGTGTATTTTTTTCGAACACGCATCACCAAGCTGTGTGTCGCTTTGTACTAGAAGAATGGTGAAAAGGTGAGAAATAGTACAAACTGGGGATAGATGATCATGCTTTTTCAAGTTTCACATTAATGCATGTGCACGTCCTGGTGTTACCATCTACTTGAACCATATCAAAAACCGGTGTGTCAAGCACACTGTCAGATATAAGCTTCTACTTTTTCCGAATGATTTTATATATGTGAGACTTTGAAAATATGTGTCTCCATTATGTTTGTTGTTACCGAACTCGGGATATGGCATGCAACAGTGACATGAAGTTATGTTCACGGTGAGAATTTCATGTATGTAGTAGTGACTGATTCTCACAAAAAAAATTTATTATGCATCTTGACAGTTGAAAATTCATATGCGAACACAACAAAATGTAGCTTTCAGGCAACAAACTATACATTTTGCTGAAAATTCATAATATAGTTGGGCCCGCAAATTTCAGTTAACCTATTGGTTACATCTCTAATATTGTTAGTTGGTTGTCAAAAATATCTTACCTTCAACATTTTGTGTATTTTCATACACACGTCCTATTTATCTGTACTTATGCCAGTTGATCGAGTAAGGTAAAGTTGTGGAAAGGAAGTAACAGAATTACCGGTTCTCCATGTTTAATAGAGGTTCCTTCATACCAATCTTTTTCTATATCTTCTTGTCATAAGAGTGGTAGTTTTTCGGATACCGTGGACAAGTAACATTAACTTTCTCAAAGAAAAAAAATAGCACAAGTTTGACAAGTTTAACAAAGTTTGCCTCCATTCTTAAATCTTTTTTATCTTTTAGTGAAACTCAGGTGAGCATTAATTTCATACTATTGCTAGAGATGAGGGTAACATTGTTTGCTACGTTTGTCATAGTGACGTGGAGTGGCATCAAAAGCATATTACGTGAAATGAGGAACATCTAACAATTCTCCCGTTGCACACACAGACATATGTGCTAGTAATACTAGAATTAATTTCCGTTACCGGCTGTAAGGCGTGGCTTGTCGGCCCCGTGGCTTCAATGGCTGGCATGGTAAAAAAGCTAGTTTATGTGGTAGCCTGATTAAAGCTTTTACTAGCTCCCATCCCTATGCACCTCACTAACCTCGGTAAATGTTCTAACAAAATATAGTAATGGGATTAAAACCATTACCTCCTCATGACTAGTCAAAGTAGGTATTTCTTTTGAATGGAGGACTCATTTCATGGTAGTTGCATTACGACCAGGTATGGAGCAAATTGCTATTATGTGTATATATGTAGTAATTGTGTTACCATTTGTTGGTATAAGGCAATTTTTATTATCATGTAAATAATATATGACATAATGATGCTTCAAAACAAAATTAAACGTTGCTCATAGTAAATGGTTGAGAATATTACTAGGTAAATTTAATGGTAAAATCATTCATCGCTATGGGTCAATAAAATCCACCCTTTGTCGAAAAAAATCATCACTATATATTTTAGTAGTATAGCACAAGAGCGAAGTAGTAAAAGAATCTATTTCTAGTAAAAAGAATCTGCTATGGGTCGCGTACAGTTACTACTATAATTATTCTTTTACTACATACAATGCATAACTTTACTATCAACTGGTACCAAATGACCCCTAATGGTGGTTTCCACCGTTACGACCAATCAAAGGAAATTTACATTCAAAATAAACTGCTCATAGGGTACTAGCGTGGGAGGAGTTGCTCTTTGCCTCATGCGGCCTGGCCGGAGCGTACGAAATATAATTCTACACTCTCGTTCTTACTTTAGCATATTTAAGAGAGAGAGAGAGAGAGAGAGAGAGAGAGAGCACCTTGAAGAGTTCAATGGCTGCGTCCGCTTCTAGGCATTTAACGTTGACCATACCATCTGTGTTATATGTGCAATGTGTGGCAACTCTTTCTTCATTTGTTATGAGAATGATATGACTTTCAGAATGTTGGGACATGAACAATGGTTTTATCAAATCCCAGTCGTGTGTGGACTGCAGTCCATCAATAACCACGACGCATTTTTTATCACTCAGAATTTTACAACACCCTTGAATAGGGTCTTGGCCTTCCATCATACCAACAAGTGCAGTTTCTTTGGCTTGAAGATCATCAGAATAAAAATCCAAAAGTAGACGCCGACAGAAGTCCTGCAAAATTAATGGATGATGCACATCCACCCAGCCATACATTCTGTACGTTCCGTTGTGCAATTTTTCGAAGTACCAGTTTCTGACAAGAGCTGATTTCCCAACACCAGCAATCCCCCACACAGAGATCACACCATGTCTGGCTAAGCAATTGCCAATGCGATTCATATCATCTTCACGCCTAACAAGCTTCCAATTTTCCTCTTCTCTTCTTTTACCCCCTTGTCCACAATTTTGTTGATAATCCTGCTGCAATATTTAATGTGACAAATTTTGGTTAGTATATGGTAGCGAAATATAAATGAACATGCATTTTCTTGCAATTAATTATCAGCATTCAAATATCATTAAGTGAAAGTTGTAGTAGTATATCATGATTAGTCCCCCGTACGTATACCTGAATATCTTCCAACATGTGGGTTCGATATTCATAATCTACACAGTGTCTGGACAGAATTTCATCTTCTGTAAGAACGACGACACAACATTTAGTAGGCTCGAATAAGAGATTTTTTTTAATCAAGTCCCAGTTATCCTTGGATTTGAGACCCATAATAACGATGAGGTACAACTCATCGTATGCAGCCAGAAATGTACACCAAGTTTCAATGATCTTTGATCTGTCCATCTCATGGAATTTGTCTTTCATCTTGTGCTGTTGATCTTGTGGATTAGAATATATACATAATTCTGCAGCCATCTCCATCAACAAATCAAGGTCATCAGATACAGTGAATTCCAAGTAGTGCTGAAATTTTAGTCCGTCAAATACTTTGGACTTATCCATTATGCCTTGGCACAAATTAGGGATGAGAAGTGATTCATCACAACCAGCCCCCCACACGGAGATAACACCACGGGATCTTAACTGTCGAATAAATTCACCAATACCACTGCGGTGACCAGAGCCCTGCGAGTATAATTATTAAATGGAGTAATTAAGGGAGTTGTTAAATAAGAGAGGCACATAATCAAAGGATCAATCGATCGAGTTGCACAACCCGCAGGAACCTAGCAACTCCCTCCAGTCCACGTGCATGGAGCATCATTACAATTTAGCCGCGTGGTGATTAGGTTCAAGATAATAAACGGAAAATCAATGCCAATGACGACTCATGTCGGGTCCGTCAGGAAAATCGGGCCGAACCAACAATTTGTACTAATGCATTTCCCGGTTAGTACTAATTCACAAATCCCTGGGATATCATGTTTAAGGCTGGTCGTAATGGTAGTATCATAGTTAGTATTATACATGCCAACTAGGCAATTTTGATGAGGTGTCACAGAATTAAATGAAGAAAGAGAGGGTTGAGTATCCTATTGTGATATCGTATCATAATAAATGCTATGCTACTATGTGTCATGCATGGCAATAAATAGAGTACTACATGATACTATGCATTAGGGAGGTAGTATCAAGACTAGTATCATATGCAGGATACTAGTATATGATACTTCTCATTACAACCAGCCTAATGCGCCAGCCAATGGAAATTAATGATGGCATGGAATGTGGGGCTACTCCTACAGATCGCAACCAGAATATATGGAATATCTGATTTTCGTGAGAGGTAGATGGAGGGAGTAGCACTAATTGATTAATTTACCCGACCCTAATGTTGCATCGACAAATTGGGATAAGTGGAGTACAACGTATATGTTCTTACTTATGGACAATGATGGAGACAGAATATTAATTGCCACATTTCCCCATCACCATGTAATTAAGCTTATTTTTTAGGCTGATGTTTCATCTGGTTTCATAGGGTATGATAGGTGTCTTCTGCTTCCCGAAGAACCAGCGATGAGGAAATCAAATTAGGGCGACGTCATACTTCGAATTCTTTTCCAACTTATCTAATCTAATATTGGTTATTAACAGGGATTCCTTGAAAACAAATGTGAAAAATATGAATTATTTTTTCTGAATTTGAATTTTGGGGTATATGCGTATGCAGAAATATGGAACCGAATATTGCACAGTTGCCTTATTTTGTTTAGTAAATTTCAGTCACGTTTTTTAATTGGGTTAAGATCCAAGGGCCTTTCTTTTCTAATTCAGTACTCACTCGTGGGGATATGTTGGCTTATGTGGCTCCTTTGGGCTGTTGACAACAGTTTTGTGTTCATTCTAGTAGTAATAATCCAAGGCAATACTTCTGATCTGGAACAAACTTTCAAGAAAAAAAATTCTCTCAAAGAACAAAGTATTTAGGATGTATTTATTTTTCGGACTAATGAGAAATCCTTATTCAGTTATCGACTCTAAAATTGCACAAAAGAGGTTACTTAGTTAGTCCTTTAACGTCAATAGTGAATGAACAATAAAGAAGAAACAAGTAAAAATAAAGAGAGAGCTTTAACTATGCTGAAAGAAGACCAAATATTTGGATTATATTTACCAAGATAGAAAATTGATAGTAAGATATAACTTATCATAACTTATAATGATAATGCAAAAGTTGCATATAAACTGGACACTAAACTTGCATTTTCTATGATGTGCAAGAACAAGCAAAAGATGGTGCAACTTCATGGTGTGGAAAATTGATTGGTATTGCAAAAACTTTCAGTTGCCTGAAAACTAGCAAAATCACAGAACTATAAAAAGTGGCAGTGCCGGAATTGGAGTACTGTGGGATTACCACTAAGTTACAAGGACTAATATATGAACAATTAAGATTAAAGGATTTTTGGAAATAGTTGTGGATGTTTGGAAATAGTTGGGGGTTACGTACATACCTTGTTATAAATGGCACGAAGTGGCTGAGAACGTGAGAAGCGCGGCTGAGAATGTGAGCAGCGTGTAATCTCGGATACTTGGTAGGGCTCCCCCGTGCACAAAAGGGCAATACCTAACCTCTGCGTGGACATGACGATCCGGCTGCCCTTATTACTGTCCGGCAGGTACATTCTTATGGCCTCCCAATCTTCCACAGTGGATACTTGATCTAGAACGATGAGATACCTCTGCTCCCTTACTTGCTGCATGAGGTTGTCCTTCTTGAGATCATCGACAACACATATTTTTTCTTGGTGAGAGTTGGCGAAGAACTGAGTGAGCAAGCTCTCGAGAAACTCATCAGGGTTAAAAGGATGCACCAGCTTCACCCAGGCGCGACTTTTGAATACTTGACAGATTTCTGGATCATCGTACGCCTTCCTGATAACATGAGTTATCGACGGCCCAATATCAGGTGCGGCTCCTCCTCCTGTACTGCCCCACACCGAGAGCACTTGAAGGTCACTGCCTTGACAGTCGATCAGTTTCTTCAAGTCACCTTGGCCGATGTCGTGTTGCTTCTTCCCTGTGGCCTCCCACACCTCGCAGAGGATGTGGAATGCTGTTGCTGCTGCCTCAGCAGCAGTGGCCGGCGCGACAAGGCCGGGATTGGAGCCAGAGGAAGAGTCGTCGTTGCCTGCGCCGATGAGGCTGTAGCGGGTGTTCCTTTGGCTTACATCCTCCAGCCTGGTCCTGAGCTGCTTTATCTCGGTGACCGCCTCGTCAAGTGGCAACGGCGGCCTTGCCATACAGATGAGGGATGAGGTGAGGCGCCGCACCCAGTCCCACCGCGACGGCTTGTCGAGATGGACAACAAACTCGACGCAATCTTCGACATCGAAGGCCAGCTCGCGGAGCTGTCTCACCCAGGTGCGCACCACTCGATTGCTGGTGCGCTCCGTGTTGGCCACGCTGAGGAATGACAGCAGCATCTCGAACTCCCCCGTGATGAACAGCAAGTCGTCCTGCACACGCATCCTCAGGCTTCTCTCCTCCTCAATCGCCGACTTCACCCTGATCAGCGTCCCCTCCACCGCCGTCTTGGTCAATCCAAGCACGAACTCCGCCATTGTTTATCTTCTCTCTCTGTTCCCCCCGCCTTCGCTAGGTTGTGTGGTAGAACTGAAGCTAGCAAGTGATTCTTAGTAGCTGGCCATGGGGACCGGATTATAAAGCTAGCTAGCTAGCGGAGCAACAGACCATATTTCTAAATCATTCTATATTATATATTTCTAGCCGACTTCAACAATTCAATACTGATCAGTTGCTTGTTGCTTGCTACTGTCTGTGCTCACTACTAATTGTCTAAAACATATGAGGAAGAACTGAGCCAAGGTTAATGGGTTATATTTTAACCGTCCGTTTGCACTTCAACGTTTATTATTTACCTTTGAAGCCTCTAAACCAATAAACTTTGTAGTTCTTCATGTTATCTTTTATTTCTTTTGCCTGGTTGGGTATACGAATTTCGTTCGTATACCGAGCCATGTTCTTTTTATCTTGTGCGTTATTCTCGGAGAGGTTTGGACCTAGTGTGGTGACATGTACGATATGGTGCCAACCGTATGCAAATCCACACAAGCCATTCGGTCACTTTGATTCAACAAAGTCTTCGACTACAAGTGCCCAGTTCTACCAGCCATATCAAAAATGTTTGACGAAGCGGAGGTCCAAAAAAGTCTTGTTACCCTTGCGTATATTTAAGTTTAAGCGGGGGGGGGGGGGGGGGGGTAACCACTTTTCATTCTCTCCTTTAATAAACTGTGCTTTCTCTTTTCATAATTTTCTTGAGACTAGTTCTTGCAAAGTTCTATGCTTTGGGAAGTTATTTTTGCATGGGTAGAGTTTTGTGCAATGATCTTCATCTGATGAATACTATGCAATCATGTATCCCATTGTTTGATATGCTTGCTTAAGTATGATTGCTCTATATCTGTATCAGGAAATCACTTGCTCAAGTTAAGCCCCATATTGTCAAGTTAATGTTTTTATGCACTTTGTTCAAGTTTTTGTTTGGATTGGGAACAATCTTGTGATCCTTTGAAAGTCATTGCCACAATCTCTACTTTTCAAAACAAAATGATGATGATGGTTGAATAAAAAGTTTGACACTTGTTAGAGTTGTTCTAAAAGAAAGAGTAATGGAGTAGCTTAACTCGATGGTGTTTGATATAATAGACTCAATTGCCCTTGTGAATAAAGTTTTCTGGAGGAACTTAGTTGAAAGGTGAATGAGATTATGCCAAAATCTGTGTTGCATTACATGGCACTTCAGCTTCTCGCTGGTGCTATGGCCATGCTAGTCTATGCATGTGTACATGTGTAAATGTGGCTTCGTCACCTCTCTTGATGTTATGCTGAGAACTCCGCCGGCCAATGAACGATCCACCAGCGTTTCGGCACGGATTTCGGCTATGAGTTTGTGAACGTTCGCCGTGGCAACACTGTAGTGAATATTATTCGGCATTCTCTTGACTGAGTGTGTATGTGGTAATAAATGAGTATTGATCGCAAGAGCTCGAAAGAGACAATATATTGGTCCATATTACTCGAACTTAAGCCACTGTGAAACCCAAGCATGATCATTTCTTTGGTATAATCCCGCCACTTGACAAAAAAAATTCAACAAATAATGATTGAAGTAAGTGCTTGAGAGCCTTGAGTTGAGAATGTTAGCGGGCATGAATGAAAAACTCCATATCTTGACTTTTTCAAAACTCTTTGTGCTCAAGTTTGTTTAAAAATAAAAACAATAAAAAGAAATGAATAAGCTAATAAGTAAGACGATCCAAGTATTTGGTTTCATGCTAGATTAAACTTTGATAAGGAGCATAGAAATTTTACTTAAGCTCTAGTGGTTTGGTGATCAACATAAATGTTACCTAGCTGAGCATGTGCTACCTTGTACAAATATGTTCTATCTTGCTTGCAGCTTGCACAAAAGACAAGGATACGCCTATGGGCAATATTGTGATTGATAAGCTAGATGGATACATTTGGTTTATCAACCTTTTTGCTCGAGAATGAGCACGGTTTAAGCTTGGGGATGTTGATGAGTGGATTTTATGCATACTTTTTAGAGTATATTCTAGTGCCAAAATCCCTCATATCATATCCATCTAGCACTTATTCATGTCTCTGATGCATAGTTTTTGGTATTTACATGTTTTTACCAGGTTCATTGCATAATTTTTATTTTTATTTAGTTTTCCTTTTGGTTTTGGTCTTTGTAGGTGTGTTGACATGCTCATGAACTTGCTACATCAAAAGAATTGAGCTAGGGGTCAAACCGGAGAAGTTTCGGACACCAAATCAAGGCCCTTTGTGGAGTTTGATTATTTGACATTTATCTAAGTGTCCAAAAATGAAGATTCAATGTCACAAGCGCATCGGGATTTTTGCTAGCAATCCAACAAGCCCAAGAATGTCAAAATCAGAGTTCGTATGAAGAATTGGCGACCAAAATACGAAGCAGCTCCCAAAGTCGAAAGTGAAAGATGGCCGATGGGAGCCGTCCATTTGAGCGGTCTTTCGAGCTCCAAACAACCATGAAAATTGGCCAGAACTTTCCAAAATTTGCTCCAATTCCGTCCCCGTTTCTTCCTACGAGATCCTTGATGACCAAGGCTTGTTTGGGACGTGGATTTGGCTCCCCTTGAGCCCTTGGATGAAAGGGAGGAGGCTAGATCAACGGAGGAGACCCGAGGTGGACTCCTATACGAAGACCTCCAACCCTAGCCACCGGCTCATCTCATCTTCATCCTCCACAAGTTTCATCTACAGCCACTGCACCTCCATTACAACACCTCCACCATAGAGAGAAGCGCCAAGACAAGGAAGAAGGAAGGGAGGAGGTGCCTCCATGCCGGTGATGGCTAGAGGGCATGCGCCCTCCACATCACCGCGCCATGCCTCTCCCCATCTCCATCTCCAACCTCGTGTTGGCTTGTAACTCATTCCTAATCTCTATATACTCCATCACCATCTTTGATTAATTTGATAGTTCTTGGGGGAATAAGATGAACTCTAGCATGTGCAAGTATCAATTGTCTTGCGCAATATGATATCCTCTTTGCATGTTTATGTTAGTAGTCTTATTGACGCTGGTGAAGTCGACCATCCAATGTATGTCAATTTTGGACGAAAGGTTATTACTATTGGAAAACCGTGTGGTTGGCGAGGTGGGTGATGTGACGGGCCCCATCTCCCTTCTTAGTGGATCATTGCAGCAGGGGGTAAAACGAAGACCACTATGGCTGCATCCACGGGGAACTATTTCCCCTTAATCACTGTTTGTTAACCAGAGTGGAGAAGGACGGCGGTGGACTATGTGATACGGGGCTGCCACATGTACGCATGTATCTGTGCTGGCTCTGCCCACAAAGACAAACATGATGTAAAGTGGCTTAGTATTAGTAGAACAAACGTGCAGTGATGATTCCAAATACCTCGAGAACACCCTTATTAGTTATCATGGAATAACACGACCACCTATGGGACCATCGGCCCCTTGTGGTTCGGCAAGGGGGAGGAGCGCATTGCACAAAGAGCGGAGAGCGTAGAGCAACACGGCAGTGTTGACACGGGCAGTTTTTACCCAGGTTCGGGCTGCCGCGAGGCGTAAAACCCTACTCCTACTTTGGTGGATTGATGGAAGGACCATGGTGGAGACGTAGCGCTCTGGCCCAGCAAGGTTGCCTTGGGACGAGAGCAGCTACATGCTATGAGTATACAATTGTCTGAATCCTCTCTAAGGTTGCCGCTGCCCTCCTTTTATAGGTCAAGGGGTCACCACAATGGCTAATCAGTCATTACGCATTGATTAGATAGCAAACAGTGCTATCATAGCTAACTCTGCAAACAGGACAAGGCGCATTAAATGCGCCACTTTGTGTCACGTCACGGGAGTAGCCCGGCAAGCCTTGCCGCGCCACTTTAGTTGTCTCTTGCCCTGTCTGCCTGACACGCCTCTGGACGGGTGTCATCCAGAGTGGATCTTCTCCTCGAATGGCTGCCACGTGCCAGGAGGCAGCCACCTAGTCACTTGGGGTTTCGACACCGCACTGATAAGTGACTTGAGTCACAGTGCGGTGGAGCGGTGGACCCTTGGCGGGGCGACCCACCCTCGGCGTCCCCGGCAACACTACTAGAGAAAATGCTACTAGTAGCATGGGTAAATTAGTTAGTAGTAGCGCGGGTACCCGCGCTACTACTATCGTTCTACAGCTAAATGTTAGTAGTAGCATGGGTAAACCCATGCTACTACTAACGTTTTAGTAGTAGCGTGCGTGCCACCCGCGCTACTACTAACGAAATAGTAGTAGTGCGTATATATTACCACACGCTACTAGTATCCTAAATACTAATAGTGAAGGAAATATGCCCTAGAGGCAATAATAAAGTTATTATTTATTTCCTTATATCATGATAAATGTTTATTATTCATGCTAGAATTGTATTAACCGGAAACATGATACATTTGTGAATACATAGACAAACAGAGTGTCACTAGTATGCCTCTACTTGACTAGCTCGTTGATCAAAGATGGTTATGTTTCCTAGCCATAGACAAAGAGTTGTCATTTGATTAATGGGATCACATCATTAGGAGAATGATGTGATTGATTTGACCCATTCCGTTAGCTTAGCACTTGATCGTTTAGTTTGTTGCTATTGCTTTCTTCATAACTTATACATGTTCCTATGACTATGAGATTATGCAACTCCCGTTTACCGGAGGAACACTTTGTGTGCTACCAAACATCACAACATAACTGGGTGATTATAAAGGTGCTCTACAGGTGTCTCCGAAGGTACTTGTTGGGTTGGCATATTTCGAGATTATGATTTGTCACTCCGATTGTCAGAGAGGTATCTCTGGGCCCACTCAGTAATACACATCACTTAAGCCTTGCAAACATTGCAACTAATGAGTTTGTTGCGGGATGATGTATTACGAAACGAGTAAAGAGACTTGCCGGTAACGAGATTGAACTAGGTATTGAGATATCGACGATCAAATCTCGGGCAAGTAACATACCGATGACAAAGGGAACAACATATGTTGTTATCTGGTTTGACCGATAAAGATCTTCGTAGAATATGTAGGAGCCAATATGAGCATACAGGTTCCGCTATTGGTTATTGACCGGAGACGTGTCTCGGTCATGTCTACATAGTTCTCGAACCCGTAGGGTCCGCACGCTTAAAATTCGATGACGGTTATATTATGAGTTTATGTGTTTTGATGTACCGAAGGTAGTTTGGATTCCCGGATGAGATCGGGGACATGACGATGAGTCTCGAAATGGTCGAGATGTAAAGATCGATATATTGGACGACTATATTCGGACATCGGAAAGGTTCCGAGTGATTCGGGTATTTTTCGGAGTACCAGAGAGTTACGATAATTCGCCGGGGAGTAGATGGGCCTTATTGGGCTTTAGGGGAAAGAGAGAGGAGAGGCTGCGCCCCCCCCCCCAAGGCCTAGTCCGAATTGGACTAGGGGGAGGGGCGGCGCCCCCTCCTTCTGAAAGTGCAACTATCCCTAGGTGGTTTTGGTAATTCATAACAACATATAGCTCATTGAGCTAATGCTATTCCAAGATGACTATTTCAGGAAAGCTCAATGATTGGCATGGCATGGATGTGAAAGTGGAACCCTCAAAATGCTAAGGACAAAGGATTGGCTCAAGCTCAAAAGCTCAAGACTCTTCATTTTATATTTTAGTGATCCAAGATCACATTGAGTCCATAGGAAAAGCCAATACTATCAAGGAGGGATGAGGTGTTGCTTAATGAGCCTCTTGCTTCATGTGCTTAATGATATGCTCCAAAACCCTCAACTACTTTCCCATATCCACATATGACCTAAACCCTAAGCCAAACTCGGTCATACCGATTCTTTCTATCCAGCGCCACCGAGTTTCACTTGTCATAAGCCACTGCCAAACCCTAGCAATTCGGTTCTACCGATAGGGATCTCGGTCTTACCGAGATGGGATTGCAAACTCTCTGTTTCCCTTTCGTAACTTTTCGGTCTCACCGAAAGAGCGAATCGGTCCCACCGAGATTGCAATGTAAACTCTTTGTTTCCCTTCTGTAACTTTTCGGTCTCACCGAAAGAGCAAATCGGTCCCACCGAGTTTGCCTGACCAACTCTCTGGTTAGCTTATTACCAAACTCGGTCTCACCGAGTTTGTGTAATCGGTCTCACCGAGATTACGTTATGCCCAAACCCTAACCATATCGGTCCTACCGAGTTGCATGTCAGTCCCACCGAAAATCTCTAACGGTCACTAGGTTTACCTTTTCGGTCCGACCGAGTTTGTTGATTCGGTCCCACCGAGATTGGAAAACTGTGTGTAACGGTTGGATTTTGTGTGGAGGCTATATATACCCCTCCACCTCCTCTTCATTCGTGGAGAGAGCCATTAGAACACATACACAATTCCAACTCATATGTTCTGAGAGAGAACCACCTACTCATGTGTTGAGATCAAGATATTCCATTCCTACCATTTGAATCTTGATCTCTAGCCTTCCCAAGTTGCTTTCCACTCAAATCTTCTTTCCACAAAATCCAAATCCTATGAGAGAGAGTTGAGTGTTGGGGAGACTATCATTTGAAGCACAAGAGCAAGGAGTTCATCATCAACACACCATTTGTTACTTCTTGGAGAGTGGTGTCTCCTAGATTCGCTAGGTGTCACTTGGGAGCCTCTGACAAGATTGTGGAGTTGAACCAAGGAGTTTGTAAGGGCAGGGAGATCGCCTACTTCGTGAAGATCTACCGCTAGTGAGGCAAGTCCTTCGTGGGCGATGGCCATGGTGGGATAGACAAGGTTGCTACTTCGTGGACCCTTCGTGGGTGGAGCCCTCCGTGGACTCGCGCGACCGTTACCCTTCGTGGGTTGAAGTCTCCATCAACGTGGATGTAGGATAGCACCACCTATCCGAACCACGGGAAAAACATCCGTGTCTCCAATTGCGTTTGAATTCTCCAAACCCTTCCCTTTACATTCTTGCAAGTTGCATGCTTTACTTTCCGCTGTCAATATACTCTTTGCATGCTTGCTTGAATTGTGTGATGATTGCTTGACTTGTCCTACAATAGCTAAAATCTGCCAAGAACTAAAATTGGGAAAAGGTTAAGTTTTTATTTGGTCAAGTAGTCTAATCACCCCCCCCCTCTAGACATACTTTCGATCCTACACCTTCCTTCTCTTCTCTTTTCCCTTTCCTTCTCTCCTACTCGTACTACTTGGAAGGGGTACTAGTTCTACTAGGAAAGGGGGAATCCTACTCCCGGTGGGAGTAGGACTCCCCTAGGGCGCACCATAGAAAGGGTCGGCCCTCTCCCTCCTCCACTCCTTTATATACAGGGAGAGGGGCACCCCTTGGAGAACACAACAATTGATCTCTTGATCTCTTAGCCGTGTCCGGTGCCCCCTCCATAATATTCCACCTCGACATATCGTAGCGGTGCTTAGGTGAAGCCCTGCGTCGGTAGCATCATCATCACCGTCACCACTCCATCGTGCTGACGGAACTCTCCCATGAAGCTCTGCTGGATCGGAGTTCGCGGGACGTCATCGAGCTGAACGTGTGCTGAACTCGGAGGTGACGTACGTTCGGTGCTTGGATCGGTCAGATCGTGAAGACGTACGACTACATCAACCGCGTTGTGGTAAACGCTTCCGCTTTCGGTCTACGAGGGTATGTGGACACACTCTCCCCTCTCATTGCTATGCATCACCATGATCTTGCGTGTGCGTAGGAATTTTTTTGAAATTACTACGTTCCCCAACAAATAGCGCTCGTTTTCCCCCCACGCTACTTCTAACTAATTAGGAATTAAAAAATAAAATCCACCAATTCCATTTTATACATACAATTTTGACAACTAAAACAAGCCCAGATTTGTAATAAACCAGCAGCATTGCACATCATTACAAATCCAAGATTTATAGTAAACCAGGAGCATTAGATATCATTTACAAGTCTATTTTTGGCCAATTCCGTGTCATATTGTGCGAATCCGTGATAACCTCTAAGTAAGATCTCTGCACAAACCTTCCCACTTTGTTGCTATCTTCTACCTGTGAATGAAAACATACCTTACTTATCAGAGAAGAAAATGTGAAAGCTGATTACAACATGCATGTATGCTAAGTTGCTATCCCATAGAGACAACTAGACCAAATGACGTGCTCTGCCGTGCCTAACTATAGCCTTCTTTCTTCGCATATGATTTTAGGTGGGCTTAGATCATGCATTGTTTGTGGTGGGTTGAATCATATATCTATATGTATCATATCTTCTTTTTCTTGATCAGAGTTGGCCAATCTAGGTTTCGGATTGGTTTGTGTGTTTATCCAACGTCGATATTTGGGTTAGGTGAAAATGCATATGCGCTACATGCTCTTCACATGTTGTCTGAAGCCGAAGGCCTGTGATGACAAATTTCGCCAAGTTCGGTTGGAGATAAGTTCGATGATAAAGTGCATTGATACATTGAATTGAACGCCTACTCTTTATCTATAACATCTATAAGACTGTCTAAACTATAGTCTTCTTGTGAATATTTCACAGCTGCCATCACTTGGTCATACACCAAGTTCACAGGAATCTCTTTTCCGTCCGGTCCCTGAGGTCCAACTTGGGCCATATGATTCGGATCGAGCCCGGTGTAGCGTGTTTTCACCATCGCCCATGCCTCTCGCGCACCTTCCCGGCATGCGGAGGACTTCCATAGCTCAAAGCGGCGCCGGGCACCTTTAAACAGGTTCACCAACCCCTCCATACTTTCTGGAGGGGCATCGGATTGCCATAAGGCTTTGACCATACTCTTCATGGCTTTTCGGGCCTGCTCATGGACTACGGACAGCTCTTTCAGCACATTGCTTTCAGAATCCGGATACTTCCTCTTCAGGACGCCTGGTTAACAGACCTGCAAGAACAAGCATTATAACACTCCGAATTGTGGGATAATATGAGTCCCTCAGATGGTTCAAAAGTCATACCGAATATGCCGCTTTTCAGCTTTTGATTCTCTTTTTGTGCGTCTGATAGTTGAGCCTTTAAGCTCTTTATCTATTCGGCTTGCTTATCCTTGTCCTCCTCCAGTTTGTTCTTCTGCTCAATGGGTCATCGTGACTTTTTTTCATTTCCTCTAGCTCTATGGTGGCGGCATGTAGCTTTTTCCGGCTCGTTTCAAGCTCCTGGGACAACGCGTTGTTCTTCTCTTTGAGAACCTGCGGTCATCACGATCCTTAAATTGGTTGGTCTAAACTGCTTCAAGTCTCTGGGGCTAATGGCATATTTCTATTAAATTTACACAAATCATTACCTGCATATCTTTTGAAAACAGATGAGCAGCTCCAGCAAGTCTGTCCCGGGCGGCTCGTATATATGCATCCATGATGCTGAGGGCAGTAAATTCCTGCTCAGAAGAAACTAGAGCACGCATGATCTCTTTCAGACGTTGATGATTCATCACGCTCTCCACTTCAGAATTGGTGACAGATACGTCATCCGAATCCTCATGAGGTGGATGAGTTGGCGTGGCATCTGTATTGGCTCTCGTCCTGGTTGATGAGCCCGGTGCCGGATTAGCTGATGCTCGGCTAGCTGGGATTTTGGATACGATTCGCCGTGTGCTCCTCCTAGAATACAACGGGAGGAGAAATATGACAATCTGGTCTTATGCCTAGGCACATATTAAAGGATATACCTCTTTGATGAAGGAGGGGGCTCAACGGCGCTCCCGGTTCCCTTTCATTTTGAAGGCTCACCCTGCGTAGATGCTACCTTCCTAGGGGCGGCCCTCGATGGGGTGCGGCTCACTGAGTGTTGATCCTATGAAGCACGATTCAGTGTGATGGGTGAGATGCAAGTGGGGGGTTCCTTTTTCACGATGATCTCCGAATACTTACATTCGAGAAAGAGAGGAGGTCGGGATAGTCGGCCATGATAGCCACTTCCGAGCCATCAGATCTCGCTTGATAAAAGACTCCATCATCAAACTCTATAAATATATCCGGATCCTCGCGGAAGCCGGGGTCCTCGTTGCGACCATAGTCCTTGGGCTGTGGGGAGGGGCAATGAATATTTTCGACCACCTTCCTCCATGTCTATTTTAAGATGACCAGAACAATTCGATTGGCATACCTTGATAATGAGGTGGTACAATGCTGATAATCAAAAACTTACCCATTCAATGGGGTTATACATGGAGAAGCCTTCCCGACAATTTAAACGAGTAAATTCTTCTTTCTCCCCCTTATAAAGATCTGCCAGAATGGCAGCCAGAGCGGCTGGGGTATCCGGGGCCCTTGCGTTTATAACGAGAGCGCAGTCCTCTCTGTTGTAACACCATAAAAGGGATTACTCTGGACTGAAGGGGCTGAATGCATCACTGTATCGCAATGGCCATGACTTCTACTATTGAGAGTTCAGAATGGGCAAGTAACCTGACCTTGCTGACCAACCTCATTACTTCCGCACTATCCTCTTGCTTGGGGCTCCGGGGGTGCCAGTTGAGGCATTTCTTCAAAGGAGCGCTGGAGAATTCGGGAAGTCCACGTCGAACTGGGTCCGTACGGGGAACATCTTCAATATAAAACCATTCCGAAGTCCATTCTTCGGATCCCTTTTTGGGAGTTCCAACGAGGTAGCCTGATCCGGCTATGCAACATACTTCGGCGCCGCCCACTTCAAATATAGAACCCCCTTGATGACGAGGGACGAGGCAAAAAAACTTTCTCCATAGTTCAAAATGAGCCTCACAGCCTAAAAACAGTTCGTAGAGAGCAACAAAACCTGATATGTGCAGGATAGAACCTGGTGTAAGGTTGTGCAGCTGGATCCTGTAGAATTCCAATAGACCCCTGAGGAAAGGGTGGATCGGGAACCCTAGGCCCCTCATAAGAAACGAGATGAAGCACACCCGTTTGTGCGGAGACTTGATCTGCGGGAGGGAGATATCCCTGCGTCTGAAGTCGATTTAGTTGAAGGTGAGATGTGGAGCAGCTTCGCCAATCGCCTGCTAGAGGGCCATGAGGGCGCGGAGAAGAGCTAGGGGCGCTAGCCATGTTTTGAAGTTTTTTGTGGCTAGCTCTGATGACCTTCACGTGATGAGGATGGAATTTGGGGATCTAACCTCCTTATATAGATGCTGCCCTCGCATGGTAAGGGGCTTATTTTAAAAAAATTATTAAGGGCCATTCGCATTCACCTGACGTGTGGAAATTGAGGCGACGGCAGGAAGGAATCATAAAGAAAGAACATGGGGTCAAGGCCGGACTGTCATCAATCTGGAGTATGATGAAGAACGCGCCTTGCAAAGCCGAAGACATAAGTCGGATACTACATCGTCATTGAAGGCAAGCTCAGGGGCTAAGCCGGGTAGGACTCCTATATGCATGAACAGCAAGTTTGGTGTCCGGATGTACTCTTTCCTTCCTTTTGCAAACCGACTTTGTACAACCCTAGGCCCCTCCGGTGTGTATATAAACACGAGGGTTTAGTGCGTAGAGGCTATCAGAACAATCATAGGCTAGACAGCTAGCGTTTGGCCATTACGATCACGAGGTAGATCAACTCTTGTAACCCTTATACTAATCGGATACAATCAAGCAGGGCGTAGGGTTTTACCTCCTTAAAGAGAGCCCGAACCTAGGTAAAACATCGTGTCCCCATCGTCCCTTGTTACCATTGATCCTTAGACTCATAGCTTGGGCCCCCCTACCCGAGATCTGCTGGTTTTGACACCGACAGAGGGTCTTGGTTGTCCGAGGAGGAGGTGCAGCTCTCTCGGTCGTCGTGGCCGTCATCGGAGTTGGAGTCGGAGAGGACGATGAGCCCCTTCATCCGATGGACCACCCTGTCCTGCTCCTGCTACAACTTGATGGCCCAAGCCTTCTCAGCCGCCGCCTCCTTTGCCTCGCGCTCGGACTGCTAAATAGCAAGCCGGAGCACCTTGGCTTTCTTCCGTCAGAGGCGACGAGCAGCCATCTCCGCCATCGTTGGGGACCAGCGGTAGACTGCCACCTCTTGATCTTGTGTTGGTTTTTCCCTTGAAGAGGAAAGGGTGATGCAGCAAAGTAGCGTAAGTATTTCCCTCAGTTTTGAGAACCAATGTATCAATCCAGTAGGAGACAATGCAACAAACCACCGAAGACCTGCACAAACAAACACCAACTTGCAACCAACGTGCCAAAGGGGTTGTCAATCCCTTCACGGTTATTGGAAAAGTGAGATCTGATAGAGATGGATAAATGGTAAAGTAATATTTTTGGTATTTTTGATTTATGGAACAGAAAGTAAAGATTGCAAAAGAAAGTAATAGGAAACTAGAATTGTAGATCGGAAACTTATCAGATGGAAAATAGACCCGGGGGCATAGATTTCACTAGAGGCTTCTCTCAAGATAGAAATTATTACGGTTGGTGAACAAACTACTGCCGACCAATTGATATAAAAGCGCAAAGTTATGACGATATCTAAGGCAACACTGGTAGAAAAAGGGCCTATAGTCCCGGTTCGTAAGGGCCTTTAGTCCCGGTTCCGGAACCGGGACTAAAGTGTCGGTACTAATACCTCCCCCCTTTAGTCCCGGTTCAATCCAGAACCGGGACTAAAGGCCCTCCACGTGGGCAGTGCGCAGAGCCCAGTCAGGAGACCCTTTGGTCCCGGTTGGTGGCACCAACCGGGACCAATAGGCATCCACGCGTCAGCACTTCTGTGGCTGGGGTTTTTGTTTTTTTTGAAAGGGGGGGGTTGGGTGTTTTGGGGGGTTAATTTAGGTGTTTCATATATTGTGTTAGCTAGTTATAATTAATAGAGAGAAGTGTCCTCTGTTATGTCCGTGCTTGGTCGACGCTACGTAGTATACATACGTATATAGAGAGGACTAGACACGCTAGCTAGCTAGTAAGCAAACGAAGGAAACAGACGATCGTCATGAACATATATGCATATATACAAAGAGAAGTGATATCGACCACCTCTCCTTCTCCGAGAGATTGGTCGAACAACAAGTTCTCGTATATCTATCTGACACTACCGGCTACATATATACAATAATTATGTCTTACAAATATAATCATACGGACTCAGGGTCCACATAGAATTCTCCGTCTTCAGGGATCACGTGGTCAAGAAAGAATGCCGCCAATTCCTCTTGAATTGCTCGCATGCGAGCTGGTGCTAGGAGTTCATCCCGCTTCCGAAACATCTAATTTGAAGAAGGGGGTCAATACATATATATATATAAATGAATGAAACTCAACACAAATGATGGTAATAAAATAAAATTGTGAATGTTGTTATTTACGTACTTCATATTGTTCGTTAGAGTACCCGCCCCGCTCACAGGTCGTGTGGCGGATGGACTCGCAGATGTAGTATCCACAGAAATCATTCCCTTGTTCCTGCCACAACCACTTTACAAGAAATAGAGGTCAATCAAACTGATAAGCAAGAATGCTAAATGGTATTGATGAAACTAGCGCTTGAATCACTAGGAGATGCGCGGAACATGCTACTATAGTACTTACTTTCGGATGTCTAAATTCCAGCTCCTTCGGCAGTCCCGGAACTGTTTTGGTGAATTTTCTCCAAACCCTGCCGGACAAAGAAAACAATTACTTGATATCAGGAAATGAACAAAGTTGCTGATATGGTGGATAATGATCGATTTAACTTACTTCTTGAGGATTTCAGTCATGTCCGCATACTCCTTGGGATCTTTTCGTTTAGAGTCCAAGACGGTTACTACTCCCTGCTCAAGCTTAATCTCTAGGAGAATAAAGTGGAAACTGCACACACATGCATAACTCATGAATTACATTACTATAACCTTGACTAATATATAAGGGAAACAGAATACGCACAAGATAGTAACACTCACCTGAAGTGTAAGGAAAGAGTATTATATCTTTGTTTTGATTTATTACGAACGATCGTAGCAAGCTGGCCTCGGTAGCTGCGGCATGAAGTTTAACCTGAGTTGCATCTATGAGATATGTGTTAATGAACCCAATATCACCGACTTGTCTTTTCTTCAATTCGGCGATCTTCAATCTGCATAATATAGTGAGGATGATTATAAATACATGCAATGAAAGAGCTCAGCTATATAGAGAAACTTAATGACAAAAGTAGTACTACTTACAGACAGTAGCAGGCGACCGTTGTTTTATCGAGGGCCAATTGATTGAAAAACTGATAGAACTCCTCAAATGGAACAGGCAACAGATCAATTCCAACGAGGTCATGCTCCTTTTTAACTTTCACATACAAGATCATCGTGTCTGAGGTGAGGCGCCTAAGAGAGGAGCTCGAGACCAAGGATGCGTAGCTCCGGGCCAAGAACGTGGAGCTCCGTGAGCTCATGGAAGAGAAGAGTGACTTGCTCCTCTGTCATGAGCGGCAGTTGACGGAGCTTTAGAAGCGGCAGGAGTCCACCACTAAGATGCTTCTGGCGTCGTCGGCGTTATTTCAGGAAGGGGCAGCTGCACTGGAGCGCGAGCGGGCCGATCGTGAGGAGATCCAGGATCGCCTGGACCGCTTGCTGGATCATGTTACCATGCAGGTGGTGAGGCTTCACGATGCGTACCGTCGTGCCAGCGCGACCATGCCTGCCGTCGGGCTAAATCCGTTCGATCACCCCCATCGACTTCTACGAGCTGCGGGTTCCTGGCCCGTTCTCTTTCTTCAGTTATCCACTAATGGAAAAGGGCTTATAGGTGAATCCAAATGAGTGGCGGGCGAGGCGTGACACTCGTCACAACTATTTTTTAGAACAAGCAGTGGTGGGTGCTAAAAAATGCTTGCCACTGCTACATAAGTAATAGTGGCGGGCTCGAGGAGGACCCGCCACTAATAAGGTGGGTGCTGTCAGGTTGCTGGTCCATCTTATTTAATCTTTTTAGCTTAATCGCTAGTTAATCCATCCACATGCCCACCACATGCACTTTGGAACCAAAGGAGAGCTAGCGCGATGGACCATGGAGTACCCTATGGCTTGTAGTATAACATGAACAACGTGGCCATAAGGATTCAATCGGAAAATTATATCGATCTGGCAGTTTCAAGAAGGTAATCAAGATGGAAGATATAATCAGCAGAGGTGTGGATCTAGATTCAACTTGAACGTAATAATACTAGCAGACAGCTGCGCTTAATCTTTTAAGCGGGAGATTCATTCATCGGCTAGGCTAATCAAATAATGAAATAAACGAGTTTCCGAATTAGGACCCCGATCAATGTCAGTACTTCTCATAGCTACTTCTTGATTGATGGTGATTAGGTTTGTGAAGTCTACATTGTAACAGTATCTCATAATTTCTTAGGATGACTGACCTATCTCACGTACTATCATACAACCAAACTGTTGATAACATTCCAATTAGGTGCTCGATCGCATTCCCATTCAACAGATTTTGGGTATTTTACTATCGTTGATGTTGAGCTTTATGTTAATAAATCTCAATGATTGAACCCTCTGCGGCGCAAGAGGGAATGCTTAAAGTATTGTTCAACTGCTCCATACAAAAAGAGAATAGTATTGCTCAACTTGCTGCTCTAGAAAACATGTTACGGAGGTTTGTGGCATACGTTCACATGGAAGGCTGTGTTCCTACAAAAGATAAGACACTAAATAGGACAAAGTTTTATGGAGGCCAGGTGTGTGTTCATTATACTTGTATCACTTGATGTGACATTTTGAGTTAATAAAAGGTGCCCTTTATCCAAAAAAAAAGTTGCATCTTTAAGGACAACCATGCCAGCAGAAAGAACTAGCCAGACGGCATCCGTCTTGCTAAATATATGTAGATCATCTCACAACTTTTGAACTAGAGCATGGTTACTTCATAACATGATGAGAAGAAATTAGAACCCATCTCAAGTTGTTGGAAATACCAGAACCTTGTAAATTGCATGAAATACAATCAAAATTTGATGATTGTAGTTAGGTGTTCGATCACATTCACCCTCAACAGCTTCGGGTGTTTTATTATTTTTATGTTTTTTAAGAAATCTCAATGATTGAGAAAGCCCTCTGCATCAAGGGAGAAGGTGCTTAGATTATTGTTGAACTGTTCCATGCTTCCAATTAAAAAAAGTAATATTGTTCAACTTGCCGCTCTATAAAATAGAAACTAAAGGTTCATGAAATCAAAATGAAATAAGTCCACATGGAAGAATATTGCACATTTATGTTTTATATATACTTAGTTTTTGATCTTCCATCGACATTGTAATTATGACGCATGATCGGTTAGTGGCAACACCAGGACCTTTGTAATTTACAAGAAACAGAATCGATTTTCTATAACATTGTAATTAGGTGTGCGGACGCATTCACACTGAACATCCTCGGGTATTAATATTCCCCTTGCTAAAAGGTTGTTTCATGAAAAAAAAACATACAAATCTCAATGATTATGAAAGCCCTCTGTAGCACGCGAGAGAATGATTAAAGTATTGTTCCACCTGCTGCTTTATAAAAGAAAGGGTTCATACCTCGACATGGAAGATATGACGATGCAATGTACGTTATATATTTTTAGCTTTGGATCAGTTCAAGGTACCCTCCAAAAAATATGTATGGTAGTCTTGTAGATACATCAGCACTGATCTAAGCTTAATTAGTGTCTTGATTAGTTAAGTGGTGCTTACGGCATGCGAACCTGCCCAACAATTATTGATGTACACCTGGCTGCTTTTGTCCTCCTTTTTTTTCATAGTAATTATTGGCTTCTACTGCCTATATTTGTAACTTCTGTTTTGCCGAAAAGAGAAGAAGAAACTTTCTAACTGAAGCTATCTATTCAGAACTCCATCACTCAACGTGATACAAGAGTAGTCAGGAGAACTGAAAGAATGAGGAAGATCACCCCTGGTGTTGAGTCAGTCTATCTGGATTCCTGAAGCAAAAGACCGTGCCAGAGCTGCACTAGCATTCAAACAAAAGCCGGGTGATGCATGCTAGATTAATTTTAGGATTCGACATCACACTTAGATGGAGTAGTTGTGTGCCTCTCGTTCTTATCAATCTATCCACATGCACTGCAGTCTTTGCGTGGTGCACATTCAATGAACTGGCAAGGATTGATCAAGTCCTCCACCGATATGTGACGGTCTTATCTAGCTAGCTCTTAGGATACAGGATTCAGTCCGAAAACTAGATTGATCTGCCAGTTTGAAGGAGCTAAGCAAGTACTGGGCAGGCATCAGCCCCCATACATGGTCTTACAACTTTGCGGAGACCTGTGTTTTTGGTAAATAGTCTCCTGGGCCTGGTCACTGCGACCCCCTCTTGTGAGGGGGCAGCCCTTCTCCCAAAGTTACGGGAGAAGTAGTAGTGGGGTGGATCTAGGAGCACCGGCACACCGAAAATTCGGAGGCCGGTGGGGTTTAAGTCAAACTAATCGTCGATGATGATTGTCTATGATACCCTCGACTGAATCCATGCACATCTCAGGTGTAAACTCTGTAAGAAGGATCATAATGATCATTGGTCAGTTCAGCAACCACTACTTGTCGTTATTACAATATACATGAATCATATTTGCAAATCAGTAATTCCTATTTTCAGCTTGTAATACATATATTGCTACTCTGTTTAGTACGAAAAAAAGACATCTAGTAGGAAATTATTTGTCGGTATTCCTGAGAATGCCCCCTCTCCACCACCCTCGACCACCACTTTGGGGCATAGTAAAGCGGTGGGATCTTGTTGAACGTACATGAACATAAATCACACTCTAACACAGCTGGCCATTTAGATCAAGATTAATTAGTAATTAGGCGGGCAGCTACTACAGTACTAGAGACAAATGCAAGTGTACTTTTGCTTGAGATCTGGTAGCTAGGTCCAGTTTATTACTCAACCTTGGGGCAGGCAGGAGCTGCTTAGATTATACAGTGTCTGTACAAGAGCGTCTGTCGGACGAATCTCGTCAATGGTGGGTGCAGGAAGGCAGGGTAAGAAAGTTAGAGAATTCAACAATCACCGGTGGATGGGGAAATGACAACTGACCGTGCCTAGTTCGCCGCCATGCTATGCGCGTTTCTTTGCTGTGGAGGATGTGGGAAACAACACATCTTTTAGCTAAGTCTTCAATGTCTAGTTCATTTGTGCAATACAAGTTGTCCTAAACTTGCCTAGTGAAGAGTCGCTTATTCCAAGAGTGGCATCTTTGCAGCTCAACCTGGAAAAATATTTAATAGCAACATCAGAACAAACTTGACTTTATCATGAACTTCTAAATAAATTTACACTGGGACAGTGAAGAACTAAACCAACAAACGATGGGCATACATGAAGCATGCTTGTCTTGCATAACAACAGAGCCATCCATTTAGCAAGAGAGGTAGAGGAACAAACCATGCATGAGCTATCCATCCAGTATATGCCCGGTACAGTTTAATTTGGATGAAACCTTATTACTTACTGGTATAGTTCAAAAGTGGTATCAGATCACATATACAACCATGCACAACGTATCAAGATTTTTATGTTTTACATGTATAGCACTGCAGAAAATTAGTTGTTCAGATCATGCATACTAGTGGAGGCATTGCAAGTGGGTAATGTTTTTACAAATGGCACAACCGATATTCAGTTTCCAACCAGGACTAAGATAATCATTCCAGTGATGCTGAATCACATTATTTTCCAACTCCCATTGATTGAAACCAAAAATTAAACTACAAGGCCTATACCCAATTATCCACCAAGACAAATCATGTATCAACGTTTTGCAATTAGGTGCTAGAATCGCTGGAAAATGAACTAACGAATCGGTGCGAAATCAACATTAAGGAACATGGTCAGGCAAAACTAAACAGATTGCATACGTGATTACATCCAAGACTTGAGCTGATGTACACTTAATATTATCAGGTGTCGCAGCAAACTAATGGAATAAAAACTGGCGCATTAAATTAACTTCAACTGATGGTAATAACCAGGGTGCAGGGGTGGTCGTAGAACTCAACTAAGGCAGAATAAATGTGGTCAAGAGGATTCAGTCAGAAAAGTAGATCTAGGTGGAAGAAGCTAGCTAATCAAGATGGAAGATATCAGTAGCAACAGGGTGGATCTAGGTGCACCGTCACACCCAAAAATTCAGAGGCCATACCTCTTTAACTTTGTGAACATTTTCTTTTGAAATTTTTAGAAAACGATATAGAACAAAAAAACTGGACCAAATCATCCCGCAACGTTTCTGCGAGTGTCGCTTAAGCAATTGTTGGGTGCATTAGTAGACAGACCATGTGATTCATCCGAGACGACAAAGACCGCCTGTGGCATGGATTAACTAATACAGTAATTAGGCAAGGCAGATAGTTAGTGAGAGATGCGATGTGCCTTTCTTGAGATGTGCTAGAAATATCTAGTTTAGTACAATGGGCAGGCAAGAAAAGCAGGAAAAGTGCGCGCCATCGGAACGTGCTGGGAGAGAGCAGGAGCGTGTTTGGTTGGTGAGGTAAGTATGTAGTATAGATGTGGTTGACAGCACCATGCTCTGTCCATGATGGAGACGATGGACATTAGTAATCTGCTTAAGTAATATTAATAATTATTATTCATTAGTACTAGTAGTGAGAAATGCAAGGCAATTTCCTTGAGATCTGGTAGCTAGATCTACTAGTACTAGTGTTCAATGGTACAGAGCAATGGTGGGAGCTCTACTCTGTGCGTTGGTATCATGGATCGATCGAAATGAGGACAAGAAAATTCCAGACCCCTACTCTGTGTGTGTCGATCCATACTATGAGAATTAAGAGAGGAGGGCAGGAAAAGTGAAGAATTTAACGACCGCCGGCGGAAGGGGAAATGGCGACTGACCTCATGTGTGCCTACTTGGCCGCCGCCATGCCGTGCCGCGCTCTTTTGCCGTGGAGAATTGGGGGCGAGTACCGGCGCTTCCCCCGGCTCCGCGCTATACCGGCCGGCGCCTCCTCTGGCTCCGCCTCCCTCCTCCACCTCCCGTCAGGCTCCATGAGAGAGCTCCCCCGGGCGGCCACTCCGCCGTGGCGCGGGATCCCAGCAGACCGGCGGCGGCGGCGCGGCACCGGATCTGCTCACGGCGACAATTTTTTCCCTTTTGTTTTTTCTTGAGGCGGTTTTGTTTTATTTTTTTCTGAGAGAAGAGAAAGGAAAACTTTTTTTATTTTTTCTTGAGGCCCACGAAATAGAAGCCCTGATGCATCAAGCAAACAAACTTTTTTTAGCCTAAAAGAAGTTTCTTTATATCCCTAAGAAAAACTACTTTCGTGTCATGCAATTTATTTGTGGCACTCCCAATGTATTACTAGTCACCACCAGCAGACAAGGTCGACGTCACAAACTTGGAGCTAGGAATATGACACCTCGGCACTAAAGTTTACTCTACCTCAACACTAATAGTTTAGTGGCAATGCCCTTTTGCAGTTGCCCTGCAAACTTCATTCGCTCACAATGTTGATAAGTTTTCTTTCTTCCTCGACCACAAGGTAGGTTGTGTTTCCATGGCCAAGCTCAATGCCAGAGAGGCCGACATTCAACCAAAGGGGTAAATTTTGCTAAAGTTTTGGAGGCTCAACTTTTGATAGGTGATCGATTTTGTTGGTTCTGCCTTCAGCATCTATTTGTCGTGGCTATGCTGGCTTGTAGGAATTGGAATCAGCCATCCCATGCTCGTGCGACAGGTTTAAGATGTGACATTGCTTCAACAAGGGGAATGGGAAATCCATTTTCACAATATTTGTCGCACAGGTGAAGCGTGAACATTCTCTTCAAATGTCTTGCCCATTTTTTCAATTTTAATAATTTTTTCATTTTCCTTTTCTTTAAAAAAAATTACACACATTCTAAAACTGCCTACATTTTTTATTTAAATAAATATGAACTAAAACATTTTCTTAAAAGTGCCAGAAGCTTCTTGGTGAATGCTTCGAAAGACGAACACGCACGTTGGTTTACGCAATACAGTACAAACTTACAAGCGTCAATTAGATTTCAATAATCCTACACCTAGGAATAGTCTACGCCCGTGTCTCCCTATCGCTAATGTACCCCATTAGATTCCCATTTTTTTCTAGAAAAAGCCTGCCGTCTGTTTCATTGCTAGTTTTGTAAAACAAATTATAAAATATTCTCAAATTTAAAAAAGTTCTAAAAACCATCTCCAAATTTTAAAGAATTTCCTCAAATTTTCAAAATATTCCCAAATTTTCTAAAATGTGCATTTTTCAAAAACAATTCTAAATTATATTAAAAATGTGTTTCCAAAATAAAGATTGAATTTTAGAATTCTTAAATTTCAAAAAAATATTTATGAAGTGAACATTGTTTTAAATGTAAATTTTTAGAAAGTTGAGAACAGATAAAAGGAAAAAAATTAAGGAGATAAGGAAGGATGTCAAACTTAGTTGCTTTCTGAATGATTTGAAACAATATGATTCTCACTGACGAGTGGCATATTGAAAGAACCAACACAAGAGAATGGAAAAACGAACAATTACTTACCATTATGGCAACTCAAGATGCAGGGAATCGGAATGAGTAAATTTTACAAAATCTACTGCTAACTGAACTGATCAACCTCTTGTCCTGAACAAATTAAAACATGGAAGCACTTGCCCAGTTTACCTTCAGAGGAAATTAACAGTTTACCTTCAGATTCAGAGGAGGAACCAACACGAGGAAATTTATAAAGCGATGCTACTCCAATCAACCAAAAGCGGGTCCAGGCAACACTTGCCCCAATTCAATTGGAGCTAGGAATCAGAGCAAACCGACTTGCGCAAATTAAACTATAGTATTTTGGAACACTTGCCCCAATTCAATTTACCTCAGCTAGGTCCAGGCAACCAAAAGCGGGTCAGCAATCGCTTGGGACATCACTCAAAATGCAAAATGCAGCACAAAGAGGCCTATCATTTGAACTACTGTCACACACACGCGCGCGCGCGCACACACACACACACAATTCATTGATCATCTCCCCAGTCCCCACTCTGCTCTTATCTTCTCCTATAAATATCAACACAGCGAGACATCCTAACAACAACTCCAATCGAGAATCGACTACGAGAATCCACTCTGCCCAAACACCTGACCCTACACGACTCATTCTGTCCCTCATTGCGATTATGTTCACATATTCTTCCTTCAGGTTACGACACGCAGATATAAACCACAAATAGTATCCTAGTCTCCATGCAGCTACAGTATTAATTGTTTCCTCAATCACAAAAGCTTACTACTGCCAACAATATAAGATACACACTGATATATGACAACACATATTTTAGTCTTTGGTTGTCCCTTTCAATGCCATGAAGGACCTGTGTTGCATCCACGTGCACACACGCAATTTGGTGTTACCAAGCTGAACAGTAGGGTGAAGGCCATCAACAGGGACGGCTAGCTAGTCTTCCTCGAACCTGCACACATCAAGATTTAAACTGGATGAGATAATGTATATGAATATGCATGCATGCATCAAGTTGAGTTGGGTTTAAGCCACGTATCAAGGTTTTCCACTATCATCAATCAGATATATATCACAGCCAATGAGTCAATAGGCAATACCAACACATTGTTAAATAGGTTTATCAACCAGCTTAGCTTCTCTCCAAATAATCTACACATTCACCAAGGGATTAAAAGGTTTCCGAGCAATATCGTTAAAAGAATGAGTTAACCATTCAACATTTGATTTTTCCACTATTACTCATTTGATATTTGGTTTTATATCTCTCAAGGATGGAGATAACCACATTAAATGTTAACACATGCAAAAAAAAACGATGAAGTGGTGATGACATTCCTCAAAAAGAAAGTAGTGATGACTTATGCTTGTCTATCTAGCTATATTAAATGAGAACATATACTAAACAGCATGACTATGATTGTCTATCTAGCATTGATATTCGAGCATCCACGGGCAAAACATAAAAATATTAGGTAACTACTGCACAGTATACTACCTGGCGCATAGAAACTGATGAAAGGATGACATGAACTAATATTACGGGCTTCACAAAGTTTCCTTGATTGCATCGAGTTAAGTTGAACCATGTAAACAGTGTCCTTCACACATAAAAATATTTCATCAGTATCCTCAACATATCCGCATATAAATTTCAAGCATACAGTCTCTCCTTCAACCAGGGGAGGTAACCCAAGAATATACTCCGTTTCAATGGTCTTCCACAGCTCCCAGGTGGCAACACCATGACAATTGATCTTCCTCTGCCACATTTCAATGTTATTGTGATGATGAGACATCATGGCGACACCAACTGTGCCATCCTTTGTCTAGATGATCTGATGACTATAGGAATGATTCATATCGGGAGGCCCCTCGAGCACAACAAGCACTGGTAGAAAAAGGGCCTATAGTCCCGGTTCGTAAGGGCCTTTAGTCCCGGTTCCGGAACCGGGACTAAAGTGTCGGTACTAATACCTCCCCCCTTTAGTCCCGGTTCAATCCAGAACCGGGACTAAAGGCCCTCCACGTGGGCAGTGCGCAGAGCCCAGTCAGGAGACCCTTTGGTCCCGGTTGGTGGCACCAACCGGGACCAATAGGCATCCACGTGTCAGCACTTCTGTGGCTGGGGTTTTTGTTTTTTTTTGAAAGGGGGGGGTTGGGTGTTTTGGGGGGTTAATTTAGGTGTTTCATATATTGTGTTAGCTAGTTATAATTAATAGAGAGAAGTGTCCTCTGTTATGTCCGTGCTTGGTCGACGCTACGTAGTATACATACGTATATAGAGAGGACTAGACACGCTAGCTAGCTAGTAAGCAAACGAAGGAAACAGAGATCGTCATGAACATATATGCATATATACAAAGAGAAGTGATATCGACCACCTCTCCTTCTCCGAGAGATTGGTCGAACAACAAGTTCTCGTATATCTATCTGACACTACCGGCTACATATATACAATAATTATTCTTTACAAATATAATCATACGGACTCAGGGTCCACATAGAATTCTCCGTCTTCAGGGATCACGTGGTCAAGAAAGAATGCCGCCAATTCCTCTTGAATTGCTCGCATGCGAGCTGGTGCTAGGAGTTCATCCCGCTTCCGAAACATCTAATTTGAAGAAGGGGGTCAATACATATATATATATAAATGAATGAAACTCAACACAAATGATGGTAATAAAAAAATTGTGAATGTTGTTATTTACGTACTTCATATTGTTCGTTAGAGTACCCGCCCCGCTCACAGGTCGTGTGGCGGATGGACTCGCAGATGTAGTATCCACAGAAATCATTCCCTTGTTCCTGCCACAACCACTTTACAAGAAATAGGTAATCAAACTGATAAGCAAGAATGCTAAATGGTATTGATGAAACTAGCGCTTGAATCACTAGGAGATGCGCGGAATATGCTACTATAGTACTTACTTTCGGATGTCTAAATTCCAGCTCCTTCGGCAGTCCCGGAACTGTTTTGGTGAATTTTTCCAAACCCTGCCGGACAAAGAAACAATTACTTGATATCAGGGAAATGAACAAAGTTGCTGATATGGTGGATAATGATCGATTTAACTTACTTCTTGAGGATTTCAGTCATGTCCGCATACTCCTTGGGATCTTTTCGTTTAGAGTCCAAGACGGTTACTACTCCCTGCTCAAGCTTAATCTCTAGGAGAATAAAGTGGAAACTGCACACACATGCATAACTCATGAATTACATTACTATAACCTTGACTAATATATAAGCACTGGTAGAAAAAGGGCCTTTAGTCCCGGTTCGTAAGGGCCTTTAGTCCCGGTTCTGGAATCGGGACTAAAGTGTCGGTACTAATGCCCTGACCCTTTAGTCCCGGTTCAATCCAGAACCGGGACTAAAGGCCCTCCACGTGGCCGGTCCACCTTTAGTCCCGGTTGGTAACACCAACCGGTACTAAAGGAAATTTCCTGATTTTTTTTTGAATTTTTTTTAATTTTTTTTGAATTTTTTTTATTTTCAAATTTCTGAATTATTTTAACCTCTAATCTCTAATCACCCCTCATCACTGCTCAATTTAATCTCTAATCACCCCTCATCATTCCAAATCATCTCACTTCCCGAACGGTCACCCATCCTCTCACTACTCCAGCCTGAGCACGCTTAACTTCCGGGTTCTATTCTTCCTCGTTTCCAAGTCTGCACTTGTTGTTTTCCTGACAATAGTAAGATGTCAATCCTATTAACCCTCAGGAATTTAGCTTGAGCATGAAGTCACATATTTCACTGTTTAAGTTTAAAACTATTGTTCTAAGAAACAATAATTTTTTAGTAACACTAATATTTTTGAATAAGTAGTTTGACCATTGTTTGACCATAGTTTGACCAGATTTGACCAAAATTCAAAAAAGGTGAAATAATTATTTAATAACACTAATATTCTTGAATAATTATTTAGTAACACTAATATTCTTGAATAATTATTTAGTAACACTAATACTTCTTGAATAAGTAGTTTGACCATAGTTTGACCAGATTTACTAAAAATTTAAAAAAACTGAAATTTGAGCATAACTTTTTTTCCTTTTTGAATTTGAGGATTCTAGAAATTTGCAAACAGGCCATAGGCCGTCTCCATCGGATGTAACTTTTCGAGTAGATGATTTTTCATATAAAAAACTTTTTCATCCGAGTTCGTATGCAAAAGTTATGCCCATTTTACAAATTCCAGAGAGATTTTGTAAATAAAGTCGAAATTCATATTTGTAAATTTTCCCAACAACTAGACCTCATATCACATGTGAAACTTATTTTCTTTTATTTTTTTGACATTTCCATCATTTTCTTTTATTTTTTAAAAAACTGAAAAGGCGATCCACGAGGGGGGGGTATAGTTTGAAAATGGGACCTTTAGTACCGGTTCGTGGCACGAACCGGGACTAAAGGTCTCATCCCCATTAGTCCCGGTTCGTGCCTCAAACCGGGACTAAAGGTCTAATCTTTAGTCCCGGTTTGTGGCACGAACCGGGACCAATGGTTGTGGGCCAGGAGCGAGGCCTATTGGTCCCGGTTCATTCCACCAACCGGGACCAAAAGGTCTAGATGAACCGGGACTAATGCCTTAGCCGCACGAACCGGGACCAATGCTGACATTAGTCCCGGTTCTAGACTGAACCGGGACTAATGGGCTGAGCCGGCCTGAACCATAGCCCTGTTTTCTACTAGTGAAGGGAAACCGAATACGCACAAGACAGTAACACTCACCTGAAGTTGTAAGGAAAGAGTATTATATCTTTGTTTTGATTTATTACGAACGATCGTAGCAAGTTGGCCTCGGTAGCTGCGGCATGAAGTTTAACCTGAGTTGCATCTATGAGATGTGTGTTAATGAACCCAATATCACCGACTTGTCTTTTCTTCACTTCGGCGATCTTCAATCTGCATAATATAGTGAGGATGATTATAAATACATGCAATGAAAGAGCTAAGCTATATAGAGAAACTTAATGACAGAAGTAGTACTACTTACAGACAGTAGCAGGTGACCGTTGTTTTATCGAGGGCCAATTGATTGAAAAATTGATAGAACTCCTCAAATGGAACAGGCAACAGATCAATTCCAACGAGGTCATGCTCCTTTTTAACTTTCACATACAAAGTACTCCTCCCCCCAGAGTCTCTGCAGATTTTCAAGTACCAATCATGCAATCTTCGCATCATCGTTGATAGAGATCTTTCATCTTTGACGAGAGGCTTCCCGTACTCGTATCTTTGTATCTGCACCTCCATGGGTTCATAATGTACTTCGTCGGGCAGGTAATCTGCAAGATTGCTATAACCGGGCACCATCCTCGGATCATTATCGACGTTGTGGCTAGGCACCTTGAGCGGGTGGCACGATTGCTTCGCTTGTTCGCCGAGCTGGGCAATTTGTTTCCCAGCTCATCGTTCTTTCAGCCTTTGATCACTGACAGTACTTCCCGACCGCTCCGCTTCGGCAAATTCCTTTCCAATAATGCGGTCATAGTTTCCTTTCGGCGGATCAGACTTCGGTGGTTTTGTTAGGGCAGCCAGAGTGCACTTCACTTTCACCCGATTTACCTTCTCCTCCGGAGGTGGATGTTTCTTTGCTTTCACCCCTTCAAATAATTTCTTCACTTCTTCTCGCGCGATCTCGGCGTTCTCCTCCTGGGTCCTCTCATATGGTAACTTCTCTGGAGTCTTTAGAGAAGGACCGAATCTGTATGTGCTCCCGCCTCTGGTTGTACTGCTAGACGCCGACCGAGCAGACGTAGCGGTTGTCTTCTTTACTTGCTTAAGAGGCGGAGGAGAAGGACTACGACGCGCCGGAGCAGCTGGAGCGGCGGCAGGTCTCTTCCGCCCTTGCTGACGAGGCGGAGAAGGAGGAGGCTGGCTGCTCGGGCGCGTCGGCGCAGGCGGAGAAGGAGGTGGAGTGCCGCCACGCGCCGGAGAAGGAGCCGGCCGAGGGCCCTGATCGTCACTCGCCGGAGGAGGAGGCGGTGGAGGCAGAGTGCCCTGACTCGCCGGAGGAGGAGGAGGAGGCGGTGGCGTCCAGTTAGGAAGGTTGATGAGCTCCTTCCGCCATAGGCATGGAGTCTTCAGAGCAGACCCCAGCCGAGTCTCCCTTCACCGGTAGGGTGGTCAAGCTGGAGGTCCTCAAATCCCTCCGTTATCTCATCCACCATCACCCTAGCATATCCTTCTGGAATCGGCCGGTAGTGAAAAGTTGCGCCGGGTTCAGTAGGATAAACAGAGCCAACAGCCACCTTGACCTTCAAATTCATCCATTGCGTCATAAGGTGGCAATTTTGAGACTCCATTATAGCATCCACGGGATAGCTGGCAGGAGCCGTCAAGGCATGCTCCGGCTGAAGCAGCTCGGTGGAAGCCACGCTGCTTCTACGCTGAGATGGCGGGGTAGCTTCGGGGGAGGCTTCGGCAGTACGTTTGCTGCGATTTGCTTCTCGTTCCTCTATCGCGTCTACCCTTGCTTGCAGCGTCTGCATTTGGGTCTGCTGCACTTTTTTCCTCCTCTCATGGGATTTGTAACCGCCTGCGTCCAGAAACACAACCTTCCACGGAATGGAGCCTGGCGTGCCTCGTGTCCGTCCAGGGTGCTCAGGATTCCCGAGGGCCATTGTGAGCTCGTCTTTCTCTCTGTCTGGAAAGAAAGTCCCTTCCTGCGCTGCTTCGATATACTGCTTAAGCTTACTGACTGGTATGTCCATTTGATCGTTCGTCCAAATGCACTTCCCTGTTACAGGGTCCAGTGTTCCGCCAGCCCCGAAGAACCAAGTCCGGCAACGGTCTGGCCAGTTAATTGTCTCTGGTTCGATCCCTTTATGAACCAGATCATTCTCAGTCTTGGACCACTTAGGCCGGGCTACGAGGTAGCCACCTGACCCCGTGCGATGGTGAAGCTTCTTCTTCGCAGCATTTTTCTTGTTTGTCGCCGACATCTTCTTACTCTTTTCTGATGTCTTGTGGGCCACAAATGCGGGCCAGTGATCTCTTCTCATATCTGCCCTTGAATTCTGGTGTCTCATTATTTTCGACAAACTTATTCAACTCTTTCTTCCACCTCCTGAATAGTTCTGCCATCCTCTTCAGAGCAAAAGACTTGATTAATTTCTCTTTAACTGGGTTCTCTGGATTATCCTCAGGCGGTAGGGTGAAATTTGACTTCAGCTCAGTCCAAAGATCATTTTTCTGCATATCATTGACATAAGACACCTCAGGGTCTTCTGTAGCCGGCTTAAACCATTGCTGGATGCTTATCGGGATCTTGTCCCTAACCAGAACCCCGCACTAAGCAACAAATGCGCTCTTTGTCCGGAGGGGTTCAATAGGTTGGCCGTCGGGCGCGATTGCTATGATCTCAAACTTTTCATCCGAGCTCAACTTTTTCTTCAGGCCTCGTCTCTTTAACGAAGTTGTGCTCGATTCGGAGGGCTAGAAAAAAGAACAAAGACTTAATTAATATGTGTACATACCCAAACAATGAATGCATCAATCAGCTAGTCAGCATAGGCTTAACTAATATATATACCTGGCCGGACTCGGTTCGGTCACCGGAGCCGTCATCACGGTCTCCTTCTTGCACCGGCATTGGGTCACCGGAGCCGTCCTCATGTTCTTCTTCTTGCACCGGCATTAGGTCACCGTAGCCAGCTTGTTCACCCTCTCCTTCCAGACCATCGGCTTCGTTGAGAAACAACGAGATGGCATCACTTCCTTCTGCGATTATGTCCCTCAACAACGCTTCTTTTGTTGCTTCGTCTAGGGCGGTGTCCATAGTTTCTACAAATATTTACAACATGGCAATTATTATTCAAACATGACAGATGGATATATTAGTGCCAAACGTAGAACTAGCTACCTAATCATAGTAAGCTATCGAGAGGGGGTATATATCGACAACGACGACACTACATCTATGTCCCTCGACGACCCTCGTTCCCGATAAAAAAAGAGGAAGAAGAAGAAAAATAAGAGGAGAAGATCTCCTCTATTCTTTCTTCTCCTCTTTTTTTTCTTCTTCCTCTTCTTTTTTTATCCTCTTCTTCCTCTCATGTTCGATAGGATCGCCGAGGGGTCGGGAGGTTGCCTAGTGTCAAGGGATTCAACAAAACCATGTCTTCATCATTAGGCGAAAGTAACATGTGCATGATGGTACGAAGCTCTTCAAAGTTGTTCTGGAACGGAGTCCCAGATAGGATAATTCGCTTTTTGGTACAAAGTTCAGCAAGAGCCTTCCGAATATCGCTATTTGGAAGGCCTTTGCTGAATTCGTACCAAAAGGCGGATTATTCTATCCGGGACTCCATTCCAGAACAACTTTGCAGAACTTCGTACCAACATGCCCTGGTTACTTCCGGCTAATGATGAAGGCATGGATTTCTTCAATACTTTGACACTAGGAAACCTCTCTCTACTTCCGGCTAATAAGAATAAGAAGAAGAAGAAGAAGAAGAAGAAAAGAAGAAAAAAAAGAGGAGAAGAAGAAAGGACTAGTGGAGAAAAGAGAAAATAGAATATATTCTATTTTCTCTTCTTCTCCACTATTCCTTTCTTCTTCTCCTCTTCTTTTTCTTCTTTTTTCTTCTTCTTATTTATTTCTCCTCTTCTTTTCGGTAGAGGAAACTGAAGGAAATATGCCCTAGAGGCAATAATAAAGTTATTATTTATTTCCTTATATCATGATAAATGTTTATTATTCATGCTAGAATTGTATTAACCGGAAACATAATACATGTGTGAATACATAGACAAACAGAGTGTCACTAGTATGCCTCTACTTGACTAGCTCGTTAATCAAAGATGGTTATGTTTCCTAACCATGAACAAAGAGTTGTTATTTGATTAACGAGGTCACATCATTAGTTGAATGATCTAATTGACATGACCCATTCCATTAGCTTAGCACCCGATCGTTTAGTATGTTGCTATTGCTTTCTTCATGACTTATACATGTTCCTATGACTATGAGATTATGCAACTCCCGTTTACCGGAGGAACACTTTGGGTGCTACCAAACGTCACAACGTAACTGGGTGATTATAAAGGAGCATTACAGGTGACTCCAAAGGTAGATGTTGGGTTGGCGTATTTCGAGATTAGGATTTGTCACTCCGATTGTCGGAGAGGTATCTCTGGGCCCTCTCGGTAATGCACATCACATAAGCCTTGCAAGCATTATAACTAAGATGTTAGTTGTGAGATGATGTATTACGGAACGAGTAAAGAGACTTGCCGGTAACGAGATTGAACTAGGTATTGGATACCGACGATCGAATCTCGGGCAAGTAACGTACCGATGACAAAGGGAACAACGTATGTTGTTATGCGGTCTGACCGATAAAGATCTTCGTAGAATATGTAGGAGCCAATATGGGCATCCAGGTCCCGCTATTGGTTATTGACCGGAGACATGTCTCGGTCATGTCTACATTGTTCTCGAACCGTAGGGTCCGCACGCTTAAGGTTTCGATGACAGTTATATTATGAGTTTATGAGTTTTGATGTACCGAAGGAGTTCGGAGTCCCGGATGAGATCGGGGACATGACGAGGAGTCTCGAAATGGTCGAGACGTAAAGATCGATATATTGGACGACTATATTCGGACATCGGAAAGGTTCCGAGTGATTCGGGTATTTTTCGGAGTACCGGGTAGTTACGGGAGAAGTAATGGGCCTTGATGGGCTTTAGTGGGAAGAGGAAAAAGGCTGCTGCGCCCCCCCTCCCCTCTAGTCCGAATTGGACTAGGGAAAAGGGGGCCGGCCACCTTTCCTACTCCTCCACTTCCTTCTCCCTTCCTCCCCTCTTGATGGACTCCTACTAGGACTTGGAGTCCTAGTAGGACTCCCATCCTGGCCGCACCAATGGCCTTGGCCGGCCTCCTCCTCCTCCATCCTTTATATACAGGGGCAGGGGGCACCCCATAGACACACAAGTTGATCCACGTGATCGTTCCTTAGCCGTGTGCGGTGCCCCCTGCCACCATATTCCACCTCGGTCATATTTTAGCGGTGCTTAGGCGAAGCCCTGCGACAGTAGAACATCAAGATCGTCACCACGCCGTCGTGCTGGCGGAACTCCTCCCCAAAGCTTTGCTGGATCGGAGCCCGGGGATCGTCATCGAGCTGTACGTGTGCTAAGAACTCGGAGGTGCCGGAGTAACGGTGCTTGGATCGGTCGGATCGGGAAGACGTACGACTACTTCCTCTACGTTGTGTGATCTCTTCCGCAGTCGGTCTGCGTGGGTACGTAGACAACACTCTCCCCTCTCGTTGCTGTGCATCACCATGATCTTGCGTGTGCGTAGGAAATTTTTGAAATTACTACGAAACCCAACAGTGGTATCAGAGCCTAGGTTTTTATGGTTTGATGTTATTTGCACGAGTAGAACACAAGTGAGTTGTGGACGATACAAGTCATACTGCCTACCAGCATGTCATACTTTGGTTCGGCGGTATTGTTGGACGAGACGACCCGGACCAACCTTGCGCGTACGCTTACGCGAGACCGGTTCCCTCGACGTGCTTTGCACATAGATGGCTTGCGGGCGATTGTCTCTCCAACTTTAGTTGAACCAAGTATGGCTACGCCCGGTCCTTGCGAAGGTTAAAACGGAGTCTATTTGACAAACTATCGTTGTGGTTTTGATGCGTAGGTGAGATTGGTTCTTGCTTAAAGCCCATAGCAGCCACGTAAAACTTGCAACAACAAAGTAGAGGACGTCTAACTTGTTTTTGCAGGGCATGTTGTGATGTGATATGGTCAAGGCATGATGCTAAATTTTATTGTATGAGATGATCATGTTTTGTAACCGAGTTATCGGCAACTGGCAGGAGCCATATGGTTGTCGCTTTATTGTATGCAATGCAATCGCGATGTAATGCTTTACTTTATTACTAAGCGGTAGTGATAGTCGTGGAAGCATAAGATTGGCGAGACGACAACGATGCTACGATGGAGATCAAGGTGTCGCGCCGGTGACGATGGTGATCATGACGGTGCTTCGGAGATGGAGATCACAAGCACAAGATGATGATGGCCATATCATATCACTTATATTGATTGCATGTTATGTTTATCCTTTTATGCATCTTATCTTGCTTTGATTGACAGTAGCATTATAAGATGATCTCTCACTAATTATCAAGAAGTGTTCTCCCTGAGTATGCACCGTTGCCAAAGTTCGTCGTGCCCAGACACCACGTGATGATCGGGTGTGATAAGCTCTATGTCCATCTACAACGGGTGCAAGCCAGTTTTGCACACGCAGAATACTCGGGTTATACTTGACGAGCCTAGCATATGCAGATATGGCCTCGGAACACGGAGACCGAAAGGTCGAGCGTGAATCATATAGTAGATATGATCAACATAGTGATGTTCACCATTGAAACTACTCCATCTCACGTGATGATCGGACATGGTTTAGTTGATTTGGATCACGTGATCACTTAGAGGATTAGAGGGATGTCTATCTAAGTGGGATTTCTTAAGTAATATGATTAATTGAACTTTAATTTATCATGAACTTAGTCCTGGTAGTATTAGCATATCTATGTTGTAGATCAATAGCTCGCGTTGTTGCTTTCATATGCTTATTTTGATATGTTCCTAGAGAAAATTGTGTTGAAAGATGTTAGTAGCAATGTTGCGGATTGGATCCGTGATCTGAGGTTTATCCTCATTGCTGCACAGAATAATTATGTCCTTGATGCACCGCTAGGTGACAGACCTATTGCAGGAGCAGATGCAGACGTTATGAACGTTTGGCTAGCTCAATATGATGACTACTTGATAGTTTAGTGCACCATGCTTAAAGGCTTAGAATCGGGACTTCAAAGACGTTTTGAACGTCATGGACCATATGAGATGTTCCAGGAATTGAAGTTAATATTTCAAGCAAATACCCGAGTTGAGAGATATGAAGTCTCCAACAAGTTCTATAGCTAAAAGATGGAGGAGAATCGCTCAACTAGTGAGCATGTGCCCAGATTGTCTGAGTACTGCAATCACTTGAATCAAGTGGGAGTTAATCTTCCAGATAAGATAGTGATTGACAGAATTCTCTAGTCACCATCACCAAGTTAGTAAAACTTCGTGATGAACTATGATATGCAAGGGATAATGGAAACGAATCCCGAGCTTTTCATGATGATGAAATTGATGAAGGTAGAAATCAAGAAAGAACATCAAGTGTTGATGGTTGACAAGATCACTAGTTTCAAGAAAAGGGCAAAGGGAAGAAGGGGAACTTCAAGAAGAACGGCAAGCAAGTTGCTGCTCAAGTGAAGAAGCCCAAGTCTGGTCCTAAGCCTGAGACTAAGTGTTTCTACTGCAAAGGGACTGGTCACTGGAAGCGGAACTACCCCAAGTGATTGGTAGATAAAGAGGATGGCAAAGTGAACATAAGTATATTTAATATACATGTTATTGATGTGTACTTTACTAGTGTTTATAGCAACCCCTCAGTATTTGATACTAGTTCAGTTGCTAAGATTAGTAACTCGAAACGGGAGTTGCAGAATGAACAGAGACTAGTTAAGGGTGAAGTGACGTTGTGTGTTGGAAGTGGTTCCAAGATTGATATGATCATCATCGCACACTCCCTATACTTTCGGGATTAGTGTTGAACCTGAATAAGTGTTATTTGGTGTTTGCGTTGAGCATGAATATGATTTGATCATGTTTATTGTAATACGGTTATTCATTTAAGTAAGAGAATAAATTGTTGTTCTGTTTACATGAATAAAACCTTATATGGTTACACACCCAATGAAAACAGTTCATTGGATCTCGATCTTAGTGATACACATATTCATAATATTGAAACCAAAAGATGTGAAGTTAATAATGATAGTGCAACTTATTTGTGGCACTGCCGTTTAGGTCATATTGGTGTAAAACGCATGAAGAAACTCCATGCTGATGGGATTTTGGAATCACTTGATTATGAATCACTTGATGCTTGCGAACCATGCCTTATGGGCAAGATGACTAAAACACCGTTCTCCGGAACAATGAAGCAAGCAACAGATTTGTTGGAAATCATACATACTGATGTATGTGGTCCGATGAATATTAAGGCTTACAGCAGGTATCATTATTTTCTGACCTTCACAAGATGATTTGAGCAGATATGGGGATATCTACTTGATGAAACATAAGTCTGAAACATTTGAACAGTTCAAAGAATTTCAGAGTGAAGTGGAAAATCATCGTGACAAGAAAATAAAAGTTTCTACGATATGATCGCAGAGGTAAAATATTTGAGTTACGAGTTTGGTCTTCAGTCAAAACAATGTGAAACAGTTTCACTACTCACGCCACCTGAAACACCACAGCATAATGGTGTGTCCGAACGTCATAATCGTACTTTATTGGATATAGTGCAATCTATGATGTCTCTTACCGATCTACCACTATCGTTTTGGGGTTATGCATTAGAGACAGCTGCATTCACGTTAAATAGGGCACCATCTAAATCCGTTGAGACGACACCATGTGAACTATGGTTTGGCATGAAACCTAAGCTGTCGTTTCTTAAAGTTTGGGGTTGCGATGCTTATATGAAAAAGTTTCATCCTGATAAGCTCAAACTCAAATTGGAGAAGTGCGTCTTCATAGGATATCCAAAGGAAACTATTGGATACACCTTCTATCACAGATCCGAAGGCAAGACTTTTGTTGCTAAATTCGGAAACATTCTGGAGAAGGAGTTTCTCTCGAAAGAAGTGAGTGGGAGGAAAGTAGAACTTGACGAGGTAACTGTACCTGCTCCCTTACTAGAAAGTAGTACATCACAGAAAACTGTTTCAGTGACACCTACACCAGTTAGTGAGGAAGCTAATGATAATGATCATGAAACTTCAGATCAAGATACTACTGAACCTCGTAGATCAAGCAGAGTAAGATCCGCACCAGAGTGGTACGGTAATCCTGTTCTGGAAGTCATGCTACTAGATCATGATGAACCTACGAACTATGAAGAAGCGATGGTGAGCCCAGATTCCGCAAAGTGGCTTGAAGCCATGAAATCTGAGATGGGATCCATGTATGAGAACAAAGTATGGACTTTGGTTGACTTGCCCGATGATCGGCAAGCAATTGAGAATAAATGGATCTTCAAGAGGAAGATGAACGCTGATAGTAGTGTTACTATCTACAAAGCTAGAATTGTCGCAAAAAGGTTTTCGACAAGTTCAAGGTGTTGACTACGATGAGAGTTTCTCACTCGTATCTATGCTTAAGTCTGTCCGAATCATGTTAGCAATTGCCGCGTTTTATGAAATCTGGCAAATGGATAAACAAAACTACATTCCTTAATGGATTTACTAAAGAAGAGTTGTATACGATGCAACCAGAAGGTTTTGTCAATCCGAAAGGTGCTAACAAAATGTGCAAACTCCAGCAATCCATCTGTGGACTGGTGCAAGCATCTCGGAGTTGGAATATACGCTTTGATGAGTTGATCAAAGCATATAGTTTTATACAGACTTGCGGTGAAGCCTGTATTTACGAGAAAGTGAGTGGGAGCACTACAGCATTTCTGATAAGTATATGTGAATGACATATTGTTGATCGGAAATAATGTAGAATTATTCTGTAAAGCATAAAGGAGTGTTTGAAAGGAGTTTTTCAAAGAAAGACTTCGGTAAAGCTGCGTACATATTGAGCTTCAAGATCTATAGAGATAGATCAAGACGCTTGGTAAGTTTTTTCAATGAGTACATACCTTGACAAGATTTTGAAGTAGTTCAAAATGGAGCAGTCAAAGAAAGAGTTCTTGCATGTATTACAAGGTGAGAAGTTGAGTAAGACTCAAAAGCCCGACCACGGCAGAAGATAGAAAGAGAATGAAAGTCATTCCCTATGCCTTGGCCATAGGTTCTATAAAGTATGCCATGCTGTATACCAGATCTATTGTATGCCCTACCACTGAGTTTGGCAAGGGAGTACAATAGTGATCTAGGAGTAGATCACTGGACAGCGGTCAAAATTGTCCTTAGTGGAATAAGGATATGTTTCTCGATTATGGAAGTGAAAAAAAAGGTTCGTCGTAAAGGGTTACGCCGATGCAAGTTTGACACTAATCTAGATGACTCTAAATCTCGGTCTAGATACATATTGAAAGTGGGAGCAATTAGCTAGAGTAGCTCCATGCAGAGCATTGTTGACATAAAAATTTGCAAAATACATGCGGATCTGAATGTGGCAGACCCGTTGACTAAGATTCTCTCACAAGCAAAACATGATCACACCTTAGTACTCCTTGGGTGTTAATCACATAGCGATGTGAACTAGATTACTGAATGTAGTAAACCCTTTGGGTGTTGGTCACATAGCGATGTGAACTATGGGTGTTAATCACATGATGATGTGAACTATCGATGTTAATCACATGGTGATGTGATCTAGATTATTGACTCTAGTGCAAGTGGGAGACTGAAGGAAATATGCCCTAGAGGCAATAATAAAGTTATTATTTATTTCCTTATATCATGATAAATGTTTATTATTCATGCTAGAATTGTATTAACCGGAAACATAATACATGTGTGAATACATAGACAAACAGAGTGTCACTAGTATGCCTCTACTTGACTAGCTCGTTAATCAAAGATGGTTATGTTTCCTAACCATGAACAAAGAGTTGTTATTTGATTAACGAGGTCACATCATTAGTTG